>NW_024067804.1:300000-553400 GCF_009389715.1 Phoenix dactylifera
TCGGACCGACGATAGGCCTGTACCGCCTCCGACATGTCACGGATGAACTCGGCGGACTGACGATAGGCCTGTACCGCCAGACGCCCGATTTCCGCGCTCTTCTCGGCCAGCGCCGCCTCTGCTCGCTCCGTAATCTGAGCTTTTGCCTCCATGACCTTCGCCACAATCCGGTCGTCCGCCTCGGAGGAGACCCTCAGCAGATCAGCCCGAGCCTCCTTGTGCTTCGCCTCGGCAGCAATGTGAGCAGCCTCGGCCTCCTCCAAGCGCGAACGAAGCTCCTGGTCGCTCGCGCGGGACTCCTCCAAGACCGACTCCAATTCGCCCAGCTTGGCTTCAAGAGACCGGGTTCGGTTGCGGGCGTTGTCGGCTGACTGCCGGGCCTTCTCCCACCTCTCCCGGAAGTCGGCAGCCTTCCGGGACTGCTTTTCGGCCCGCTCCTCCGCCTTCCTGATCTCGCTTTCGAGACCCGAGGCAACCTTGAGTTGCTCCTGAGCCTCCAACAGTTGCCTCTCGAGGGCGGCGAAGCTGAGTGCCCGCTCTTCGGCCACCTGGAGCCTCGTCTCGAGGTCCCTGGTCGTCCTCCCCGCCGCAGCCTGGCCTCCCTCCTCTACTGCTTTCAGTCAGCTCTCGGCCCTCGCCAGGAGCCTCGCCTGTTCCTCGTGGCTCTCCTCCAGACGAATCATGTACTGGGCGAGCTAAAAGATGGAAAAATGAGAGCGTCAAAGGAGGAGCGAGCGAACAGTCCGACGGCAACGACAGCAGCGCAAGGGAGAAACTCGAAGATGCCTGCGAAGAGAAAAGCGGACGGGGGAGGGCCCCCGGTTAAATAGGCGGAAAGGCGGGTGACGCCTCGGTGACGCCAGAGGATGCCTGGCTGCCGAAGGATCGCTCGCACCCCAAAGGCGAATCGACGCCATTAAGGAAGGATGTCCGCCGAAATCCGCAGACTGCCAGATCAGCGACAACCGCTATACGCCATAAAGGAGGCGGGGAGCTCGAAGCGCGCGCGCCTTTCCGAGGGATGGCGGCAATCTCGAAGCATCACTCCCTTCACCCGTTCCCCTCCTGGTTCCAGGCTCGGAAGTGGGGGGCTACTGTTACAGGGGAATTTAGCCACCATGCCCCACGTGACCGGCACGCGCGCCCAGGAAGACTACGACAGTCCCTTGATCCAGCAATCCGACCCCGAGTCGGATATCTTCGGCTCCGCAGCCCGACCCCGAGTCGGCTGCCCCTTGATCCAGCAATCCGACCCCGAGTCGGATATCTTCGGCTCCGCAGCCCGACCCCGAGTCGGCTGCCCCTTGATCCAGCAATCCGACCCCGAGTCGGATATCTTCGGCTCCGCAGCCCGACCCCGAGTCGGCTGCCCCCTGATCCAGTCATCCGACCCCGAGTCGGCAATCTCCCGACAACGACAGGCTATTCCCCTGAGGCACACCGCGGCCCCCTGCTCCACTACTCCCTGCAACGGTCGCATCCGGCGCTGCTCCACGATCCCCTGCAACAGCTGTACAAAGCGGAGCCCCACTACGCCCTGTCATGGCCGTACCCAGCGCTGCCCCACGACGCCCTGTAACGGCCATGCCAGTGGCAACTCCATCGTGCCACACGATGACCAACCCCCCAGAAAGACCCCCCAGCCTGGTATATATGCGGCTGGGGGGGAGAAGGGGGAGGGTGGGCAAAGTTTTTCCAGAGTATTCTCTTATCCGCTACTACTATCTCTCCTTCTCCTTCAATCTCCTCTGACTTGATCGTCGGAGGGCCCCCACTACCCCAGTGGTGGTGCGAGGCTTGCTTGCAGGTTTCCCGGTGGAAGGTGGAGCGCAATCAACCCAACTCCAAGGGAACCCCGTTCAAACCGCTGTGCCAATCGTTCTCGGTTTGGACCACCAGCAACAATAAAAATCAAGAAAATTTACTTCTATCCCACTGGGAGGGAACCAACCACATTTAATGAAAACCACTTTTTCTCCAACATGTCCTCTGTTTCGCTCTTATTTTTCTCCTCTGTTCTCCTCTATACTCTTCTTTTTCTTCCTATTTTCCTTCTGATATGTGCTATCTTCTAATGTTCTGACATGATACTAGAGTTGGGTTTGATCATGTCTATCTCTCCCATCCTAATCTTTTGATTCCCAACTTATTTGACTGAGTCCTATTGAACTTTGTGCTGTAACCTCTTTCTTGATTGAAGCAGCGATTCTATTGAAAGGGAGCTGTGTGGAAGATGGATGTTGATAGTAATATGCCAGTTTTTCCTTACGAACAAAAACATAAATGCCTGTTAGGGTAGTAGCATGATTGAGAAAACCCTTCTTTCAATTTAGATCAATAAAACAATTGTTTCTTGACCATGACGTGCAACTTCTTTTTTTTGGTTGAGTTGCTAATTTTGTCCTGTAAGTCTTGCCTTGTTCATCCACTTGTTCTGAAATAGTTTAGCTTTATTGGTGACATATACCCTTGCTGCAATCTATTATTTTGGTCAAAATTTTATACTATGGTGGAACGAGGAACTAATACAAAGATTGGAATCTCTATCTGAAATATTCTAGGAGCAGATGACTTCTGTAAAGTTACGTGAACCAAAAAATACCTCCAATGGGCAAAAGCAGTCATTTTTTTTGAGAGCAAATAGGAAGAATGAATATTTTATTAAAAAAAATTTCATCAATGAAAAAAAGCTGTACCACCCATAGGAACTGGGCCTAGTCCACTTAACTGGCCTAGATATAAGAGTTGGAGTAGGAGACGAAAAAAAAGGTAGAGCCCTGTTCGACTTGGAGTAGGAGACGAATGCCTTCTCCATCCTATATTTTTACAGAAGCTAGGAAACCTAGCCTTCATCGGCTATTTAAAGACCCGCACACCTCATTCGTCTCACCACCAATAGATTTTGCTAATCACCACCACTAGACTATCGCTGCTTCTTTCTTCTTCTCCTCTTGACTTCTAATGGTTATGGCTCACGGCACTCACTAAAGATTTCAGTTAAGCGCTCGCCGGAGCCTTAAATTCTGAGAGAAATTCTTAAAATTAATTGGATCTATAATTTGATTTCGCTTGTAAGATAAGTAATATAACTCCTTTTCTAGATTTATCGACAAAGTATAAGATTATTGTATTAATAAATTTTGAATCATCCTATTCATAATGCATAAATTTAATGAATGATATTTATTATTGAATATGTTTTATATTGAAATATTATGATGATGATGATGCATGGTCAGAAATATTAAACTTGATTGATTGATTTCCATATCGCATAATTTTTTGTATTTTTATTGAATTGAGATATGAACTGTGTGATTGTTTTGAACTCTCGGCTTTCTGTGTTAAAGACCCTATCAATGGGGGATAATATGTTGGCACTTGATTAGTCCCGAAGGTTATGTCGCAAGAAGATGTGTGATATACCACAAGTAGATACACGATTTTGAAGGACTTTGCCGCAAGATGATGCACGACAAACCACAAGAAGATATATGGTATCATAACCCTATTATAGAAAAAATATTGTCATAGCTCATGATTGACAAGATGAACTTTATGTTTTGAAATAATTTTGATTTATGAACAAAATTTAATTTTTAAAAAAATTGAATTTGGCATATGTAATGTTTTGATAATTTTGCATATCTAAATTTAGTTTTGAATTTATGAATTCTATATATTTATTTCAGTAAATAATTATTTAAATTATTATATGATTAGTTCGGTTAAAATATTCATTGTTTATTAGTCTGTCAGGCTTATTATTTTTCCATATTCTACTACTTTTAGAGATTCTGAGAACTAAAATTGCACGGGGTTATAATCGGGAGAGTAACTAAAGGTAAAATTTGATATCTTAAATTTAGATATGAATTTGACTAGAATTTGATATAAGATTTTTTGAATATTGTTGGTTCTATGAGATCTTAAATTTGATTTTCATTATTTAAATTAAAGTTTGAAATTAGTTATTAAATTTATTCTACTATTTGCTTTATGATATCATGTTGAGATGGCTTGCATGCTTGTAAAGAGAGTACACTATGAGTATGCGGCGGTTGTCGTGCCCCCGACTCGCAATTTTGGGTTGGGGGCATGACAAAAACAATGGTTGTGTTGTCGCTGCAACCCGGTCTAGTGGGTGGAGGGTTGCTAGTGGATCTGAATGATGGATGAAGAGGTGCTAATCTATGCTTAACAACCTGCACAAAGGGAAAAAAGAAGAGCTCGAAGGTCGTCGGAGATGATCCAGCCAGAAGCCCTCCGAGCCCTCTTTTATAGATAAGGAGTCTTTGTCTCATAGGGGTTGGACTCTTGATACCACTAATTTTTCGGCTTTCCAAATCCAGATTAAACCAGGAATTCGAATCCAAATGAAACAAGTTTGCCTTGATAGCACTTGTTAGCCCATGATTGGTAGATTATTGGTAGGTCAGATTTGGTGGTGGCAAAATGAAAATAGTCAAGTTTAGTCAGGTTATAAAATTGCCGCGGAATTATATAGAGCGAGATATATGTAGTAGCCTCATGTATTATGATGCAGCTGTGTAGTTTCTGGAGTTTGCAAGAAGGATGATTCATTAGAAAGGATATGGGACATATATATGAGATTTATAAACAGATTTTCAAAATGCAATAAAGAAACAAGTCATTGAGTATTACAGTCAACTGAGAGGATTTTGGGATGACTAAAGGTTCATCAGCCCTTGACTAGTGATTAGAGAAGGCAAAACGGGAGGAATTTAGAGTCACCAAATTCTTGTCGTGATTTGATCCCTGATCATGAGAATTTGAAAGGTCAGTTTATGACTAGTAGTGAACTGCCATCTTTGAGCGATGTTTATTCTTGACTTTTGCATGCATATCCGTTGTTGAAAATTTTACATTTCATATTTTAAAAAGATTCAACTTTTTAAATGAAATTTTAGTTCTTTTCTTTTTTAATTGATTCAAAAAGTTTTAAAATCTGATTCTAATAATCTCATATTGGATGTGCAGATGCAAGTACTCTTGCGTTGATATATGTCTAAGGCTAGTGCGTTGGTGACCAGATGTGTGTGCTCGGCTCGGCTCAGCTGGCCATGCACAGGTGTATGTATGCATGAATATATGTATCTATTTATGGTTTTGTTTTCTTTTGATGTGCATTGCCTGTGAAGATCCATCAGTCTCGATGTTTTAAAAAAATCTATAGCTATTTCTAACTCTTTAAAAACAATAATATGAAACTATAAATTCTAGCAATTTTTGATTAATAATTGCCAAGTTTTAGTGTTTTTTCTTCTCTTGGATTAATATTGTACTTAAAAAAGCTTTTTCTTTAAAATTTTTAAAGTCTTTGAAAAATACATATATATATATATATATCCATTCTATTAAAGAATAACCATATATTTATATTGATAAAAATATATCCTTCGATGTCTTTTGCATTCTAGTTCAAAAATAGGGGGTATCAAATTGAAAATCACGCAAAACTACTGTCTCATTATGCATAGACCTTGAGAAAATGTGTACTACTATAAAAGACCTTTATAGTAAATACCAATATTCCAACGATCAATTCAAGAATTGCCTAATGGGGCAAACGAGCATATTTAATTCTTATTAAGTTAAAATTTCAAAATTTCCAGTTTTTTCTTAATTGGAATAATGCATGGTCTCCCTTAGTTATAGAGATCGAATCAATCTTCTTGAGTTTTGAATGGCAACCTCTACATTAACAAATACAATATCTTTGCAAAATAATCAAATTATACGAAATCAAATCAGCAAATTGCTGTAATGGATACTCTCATCTACTATGGCATGCCAATATTTGTTTAGAATAGTATATTGCAGTGATTTGATCGATGATCGAGGCCATAAGTAGTACCCTAGCTATAAATTATCCGGATCCTCAGCATATTTACGTAAAAAAAATAATAAATATTCGGAAGATTGTTCCCCCACCCTCCACCAAGAAAACCCCTATAAATAGGGCTTTCAGCCATCTTTCTTTTTCCAGAGTTAAGGCTTCATCCTTCTGATTTCTCATATACTACTAGTTAGTATTCATGGAGTGCAAGGGTGTGAAGGCGATCTTGGCAATAGCAGCCATTCTGTTCTTGCTTGTTGGGCAAAGCTCGTTATCAAAGCGTTCAAAATGCTATGATGAATGTTACCCCAAATGCAGGTCGCAGGATAATCCAGTTTGGTTGTGTAAATACAAGTGCACTCTTGATTGTCTCATTCCTATCTCTGCTGCGAAGGTTGACTCCGGGTGTAGCCTTGCGTGTGCCAAGTCCTCCTGTGGCCAACATGATATTCGTCCAGGTGAGATCAACATTATATTATATGACCCACTTGTTCATTAATCATAGATTACATCAGCTATATCTCTGATAATATATTTTCTTTGATGCTTGATGATAGAGGGAATTGATATGGCGGCCTGCTTGTCTCAATGCTCAAAGAGCTGCACCAAAGTGAGGAAGTCTCTATGATGGACGTCTTCATACGTCATGGGAGATCTAGGAGTGATGAAAAGAATAGGCTCTTGGCTTTAACTTGTAATAACACGAAAATGATGTCCTCCAAGTTTGAATGATGTATGGCAGAATTTAATGCAGTTCTCTTTGTTACATTCAAGGCTTTGAGGTCTTCTCCATTTGTTTTAAAGAAGAAAGAAGAGAGAGGGAGAGAGTCAAAAACAAAAAAAATAATTAATTAGAAGATGATGCGGCAAGGTCGAGTCATGGATTGCATGCTAAGGAAGAGAGTAGTGGAGTATGATGGAGTAATTAGTTGGGATTGGAATAGACCAGTTACTTGAATTAAAGTATTTTGAATCTAAAATTAGAGTAACTAATCACATGATAACTAATGTAAAATCAAGTTTAATTTCATAACGTATGCATTTTAGATATTACGCGCAGATGCTGGCGGGCCTTTACGAGGCGACAACACTAACAGACTATTAAAGCCTTTATCGTGAAGGGCCATTGAGGTTTTTATATATAAACCTCTCCGGCAATAAGTATGCATGTATACATATGCCTTCATTCATGTGTGTGTGTGTATATATATATATATATATATATATATGCATACATAGATATATATATTATGTATGTCCACTCATAAGTATATACGTATGCATCTATGTATGTACATATATATAGATGTATGTATGTCTCTATGAATGTACTTGTATACATGTACGTGCGTACATACTTACATATGTCTATATTGTTGAAAAAAAAAACTTAAATGCGCACGCGGCCAAAATCTCGGGCCGCGTGCGCGTTTGAGAAAAAGGTAACGCCCAGCGGGCGTTACGCATTTGAAAACGGACGCGTTTGAAAACGCGTCCGCAAATGACCAAACGGCCCCTGTAAAAACCCCTATTTAAACCCCTTGATTTCATCTCTTTGTAAGCACGAAAAATTTCAGAAAAATAGTGGAAAAATTCTGGAAAAATTCTTCTCCCTCTTAGCCACTTCCAAATTTTATTTTTACATTTTTATTCAGTTTATTTAGTTCTTTTCATTCCGTTCTTTGCTGGATCTGCAAGTTCGATCGGGTTCGCTTTGACTTCTTCCGAGACGTGCCGAAGAAGAAGTTGTAGGGTCGTCGTATCTCCGAGAAGGATTGCCTGGTGACCCGTACGTGGGGGCAAATACTTCTTTGGGACAGCGTCTACGCGCTTCGACCTGCTTTCAATCAGGCTACTTTCTTCTACCTTTATTTTTAATTTAATATTAGTAGATTGGTAGGATTTGAAATTCTATGATATAAACTTATTAAATGCATAGATTTACTTTGTGCTAGAATAGATTTATTTTGTATTAAAATAGAATTATTTGGATACCGAATGATATGCATGTATATTATTTCTTTTAAGATTTTTTTATTAATTGAATTTATAGATTTATTTATTTAGTTAGGAGATATATTGCTAACAATCCAAAGAAGTATTTATTTTTGTTAGTAATATATAATTAATTAAATTCTTTATTACAATTGTGGCATATTAGATTTTAATTGCAATAATTGTTTTTGCTAGCACATCATCAATAATAAATTATTCTAAAGAGTTAATAATTTGGTTAACCTCCAAGAGGTTTATTATACCTCCATTTGGACTTCTCAAGGAGTAATTTCTAGATCCTATTCAAACGGGAAATTCGGAAATTGGTTGATACATAATAGTTAATCTATTGAATTGACTTATTAGATCTCAATAAATTATTCTAATAAAGGAATAAATATTTTAATTCGCTGAATTGACATTTTAGATCTTAATTACAATAATTGATTTGCCATAAAATTAGTAATCAATTATTTCAATAAGGCAATAATTCAAATCTAACATATAATTCATTAAATTGATATTTTAGATCTCAATTAAAATAATTGATTTGCTACTACTAAATTAGTAATCAATCATTGCTAATTCGAAAAATTCAAACGAAAAATTTTGAAATTAGTTAATCCACAATATCTAATTTAAATTTGCATTTAGGTTATTTTAAATATTGAATTTGTGTGATTTCTAGTGATTATATCCACTAACTAATAGTGTCTAAGAAAAGCTTGTCAAAAAGGCATACGTGCCTAAGAAAGGCTAGTACTTAAGTGAGCCTAGTGCTCCACCACCGATCTGGAGCTGATCTGGCTATTAGTTTTTTGGATATATCAATTAGACATCCAAAGTTCAATATAAATATTACTGCAATCTTTTGACATAGATTTTTTTGATTTCAATCAGGTTTCTGTCACTATTCTGTAACCCTGATCCTATGGCCTCAAACACTAGTGACCATCTTAGTGCCAAACCTGAAAAATTTGATGGCCATAACTTTAGGAGGTGGCAGAACCAAATGCGGTTCTGGCTCACCACATTAGGGTTAATCTCAGCCATAGGTGAAAGTACGATCGAAGTTGATAACGGGTCCAACCCAACTACCTCTTCCAACACTGAACATTCTGCCTCCACTAGCACACCCTCTAGGACACCTGATGAGATAGATTATCATTGTATCCATAGAATTCTAGGTGCTCTTTCTGAGAGGCTGTATGATATCTATTACACAGCCAAGAGTGCCAAAGAACTCTGGGACACCCTAGATAGCAAATATGGTCTTGATGATGCTGGGGTAAAGAGGTTCAAGGCCTCCGATTTCAATAAGTTTAGGATGGTGGACTCAAAGCCTATGAATGACCAAATTCATGAATTTGAAACCCTGATCCACCAGCTTAGGGCTAATGGAACCAATTTGGATGAATCATTCCAGGTAGCCTGTTTGATAGATAAACTACCTACTTCCTGGTCTGATTTTGCTAAGACCCTGAGCCATACCCAAGGAATTCTCACCCTAACCCAAGTCTTAAACTCCATTAGGATTGAAGAGCAGCATAGGCTCAGAAATAATACCTCTACTGGATCTAAAAATAATGCATATAATGTAGAAGCTCCTCCTAAGAAAAATCAGAACCGACCCTTCCGTAAGAATTTCAAGAAGAAACCCTACAACCCTAGAAATCCTAACCACCACTACAATGGGAAGCCTATTCAATCCCAGGAGCAGAAGAAGAAGAAAGAGGAAGGTGGTGCTCGTTTCTGTTATGTGTGTGGTCGGACCAACCATTTGTCTCCACAGTGCTTCTATAAGAAGACTGCACCTCTTCAATCTAAGAAGAAGGGTCCACACACATCCAGTGCTCAAGTCAACATGGTGACTTCCGGCGCTGGCTCCTCTGAGACAGCTTTTAGGTCTGTTTTCTTCACTCCTGAAGTTAACATGACTTTACAAGCACTAGATTGGTGGATTGATACCGGAGCTGGTATTCATATTTGTTCGGATCGTTCCTGGTTTTCTTCTTACCAGATCTCAAGTGGAGGAGCTGTGATCATGGCAAACAGCTCGGAGGCACGTGTGTTAGGAGTAGGACGTGTGGACTTAAAGCTTACCTCTGGAAAAGTCCTGTCACTGCACGGCGTCCAACATGTTCCAGTTGTTAGGAGAAACCTCATTAGTGGTTCTTTGCTTGTCCAGCAAGGCTTTCGTCTTGTCTTTGAGTCCAATAAGGTTGTAATTTCTCATGGTGTTATGTTTATTGGAAAAGGATTCCTTAGTGAAGGATTGTTCAAATTGAATGTAATAGCTCCTTCAATAAATGAAAATCCTTTGATTATGAATATAGAGCCTCCTTCTATTTGGCATGGTAGATTAAGTCATGTAAATTATAATTCAATTAAGCAACTTATGAACCTAAATCTAATATCAAAAAGTGATCTCAAGAACCATGAGAAATGTCAAACTTGTGTAGAAGCCAAACTCCCTAGGAAGCCTTTTAAATCTGTTAATAGGGATTCTGATCTATTAGAGTTGATTCATAGTGATGTTTGTGACTCTGGTAGAACTTCTAGGGGAGGTAACAGATACTTTGTAACATTTATAGATGATCTATCGAAGTTCTGTTACATCTACCTAATTAAAACCAAGGATGAGGTGCTCAGCAAATTTAAAATTTTTAAGATTGAAGCTGAGAACCAACAGGAAAAGAAAATTAAAATTCTTAGATCAGATCGGGGAGGTGAATATACATCAAATGACATAACTCAATTCTGTGAAGATCATGGAATCATTCATGAAGTGACTGCACCCTATTCTCCCCAATCAAATGGAGTAGCAGAAAGGAAGAATAGGACTTTAATGGATATGGTGAACTCCATGCTTATAAGCTCAGGAGTACCAGAAAATTTGTGGGGGGAAGCTCTTGTTTCAGCCTGTTATATACTTAATAGAATTCCCTCTAAAAATAATGATCTAACCCCATATGAAGTTTGGAAACGTAGAAAACCTAATCTTAGCTATTTAAAAGTGTGGGGGTGCTTGGCAAAAGTAAAAATACCTGATTTTAAGAGAAAGAAAATAGGCCCTAAAACAGTGGATGCCATATTCATAGGTTATGCAGCCAATAGTAATGCCAATAGATTTCTGGTAATAAGTTCAGAAATAAATGATATTAGTAACAACACTATCATAGAAGCCAGAGATGCAACATATTTTGAAGACACCTTTCCACTTAAGACTAGAGTAGATAGCGGTATAGCTAGTAGCTCTAGTCGAATAAGGACAAGAACAATAGAAGTAGAAGCAGAACCTAGGAGGAGTAAAAGATCCAGGATAGAGAAAACATTTGGAGATGATTTTTATACCTTCCTAATAGAAGACTCTCCAACTACCTTTGAGGACGCAATGAAATCTTTGGATTCACCTTTTTGGAGAGAAGCTGTGGACAATGAGATGCAATCAATTATCCAAAACCATACTTGGGAATTGACTGATCTTCCTCCTGGTTGTAAAACAATAGGATGCAAATGGATCTTTAAGAAGAAACTTAGGCCTGATGGCTCTGTAGATAAATTTAAGGCTAGATTAGTTGCCAAGGGCTTTACTCAGAGACCTGGGGTAGATTTCTTTGATGTTTATGCACCTGTAGCTAGGATAACTACTATTAGGATCCTTATAGCATTAGCCTCCATTCATAGATTAGTGATTCATCAGATGGATGTTAAGACAGCTTTTCTAAATGGAGACTTAAATGAAGAAATTTATATGGACCAACCAGAGGGATTTAAAACCCCAGGCCAAGAAAATAAAGTTTGCAGACTAGTCAGATCTCTTTATGGTCTTAAACAAGCACCTAAGCAATGGCATTTGAAATTTGATGAAACCATAATGACATTTGGATTTGAAATCAATAGCACAGACGAATGTGTATATCATAAGAGAGTTGGACACAAATTTGTGATCTTGTGACTTTATGTAGATGATATACTGATCTTTGGGACAGATCTTCAGATAATTGATGAAGTAAAACAATTTTTAAGTCATAAGTTTGATATGAAAGACTTGGGACAAGCTGACTTAATTTTAAATACCAAAATAATTAGAAGTGCAAATGGAATTGAGTTATCCCAAAGTCATTATGTTGACAAGATACTCAATAAATTTAATTATTCGGATTGTCAGCCTGTCTCTACTCCCTTTGATCCCTCTACACATCTTAAGAAGAACTTAGGAACTCCTATCCTTTAAAGCCTATATGCTCAAATCATAGGCTCACTAGGATTCCTAACAAACTACACTAGGCCAGACATAGCATATGCTGTAAATAGACTTAGTAGATATACTGTTAATCCAAATAGAGATCATTGGACAGCATTAGAGAGAATTCTTAGGTATCTTAAGGGTACCAAGTTCTATAGTTTGCACTTTAGTGGGTTTCCTGCTGTTCTAGAAGGCTATAGTGATGCCAACTGGATCAGCGATACCTTAGATGTTAAATCCACCACAGGATACGTCTTTCTCCTAGGAGGTGCTGCTGTGTCTTGGAAATCCACCAAACAAACCTTAATATCTAGGAGTACCATGGAGTCTGAACTGATAGCTTTAGACACTACTAGCACTGAGGCTGAGTGGCTCAGAGATCTACTTATAGACCTTCCTGTAGATGAGTCACCTTTACCACCTGTCTCCTTACATTGTGACTGTAAATCTGCAATAGATAAGTGCAACCAAGAAAATGCCAATGTAAAAATGAACAGGCACTTAAAAGTACGTCATAAATCATTGAGATATAAATTGAAAAATAATGTTATTGCCTTGAATTTTGTAAAATCAGAAAATAATTTGGCTGATCAGCTTACAAAAGGTTTATCTAGAACAGTGGTTCTAGAGTCGTCGAGGGGGATGGGGCTTAGCCCATAAAGATAGATCACCACGGTGGGAACCCAACCTTAAAAGGTTCAATGGGTAGAAACAAACCGGAGTGTGACTAAGAGGAGCACTATTTCATGTTTTCCTCATCCCTATGGCGCTAGTGCTCATAAAAGCAAGCGGTAGGATGAGTTCGTTTGTATAACTCTTAATGAGTCCGAGACCCAAGAGGCAGGAGCTTCCTTGCTAGCTTCCTTATTAGGACTCACCTATATGTGCAATCGTGAGGCCGCGATTATGGGAAATGGGCGATTCCCTAAAAAGCACATGATAGATACCTGCGCATGGCCATAATAGCGCAACTCGCTTAGAACCCAGATCGGGCTATATTATGTGTGTTGTTGATTTAATCTGAGCCATGGACCGAGGTTCAAGGTTAAGACCACCTTGGCTCCACAGATGTAATCAATTGTCACTAAGTGAAGGTTCAAACTGAAAGGTACCTACACCTATTACATAATATAAGATATCCAGCATTTTATTTTGATTTTAAAATTATTTAAGTTTTTTTTTGTGGGGGATTGTTGAAAAAAAAAACTTAAATGCGCACGCGGCCAAAATCTCGGGCCGCGTGCGCGTTTGAGAAAAAGGTAACGCCCAGCGGGCGTTACGCATTTGAAAACGGACGCGTTTGAAAACGCGTCCGCAAATGACCAAACGGCCCCTGTAAAAACCCCTATTTAAACCCCTTGATTTCATCTCTTTGTAAGCACGAAAAATTTCAGAAAAATAGTGGAAAAATTCTGGAAAAATTCTTCTCCCTCTTAGCCACTTCCAAATTTTATTTTTACATTTTTATTCAGTTTATTTAGTTCTTTTCATTCCGTTCTTTGCTGGATCTGCAAGTTCGATCGGGTTCGCTTTGACTTCTTCCGAGACGTGCCGAAGAAGAAGTTGTAGGGTCGTCGTATCTCCGAGAAGGATTGCCTGGTGACCCGTACGTGGGGGCAAATACTTCTTTGGGACAGCGTCTACGCGCTTCGACCTGCTTTCAATCAGGCTACTTTCTTCTACCTTTATTTTTAATTTAATATTAGTAGATTGGTAGGATTTGAAATTCTATGATATAAACTTATTAAATGCATAGATTTACTTTGTGCTAGAATAGATTTATTTTGTATTAAAATAGAATTATTTGGATGCCGAATGATATGCATGTATATTATTTCCTTTAAGATTTTTTTATTAATTGAATTTATAGATTTATTTATTTAGTTAGGAGATATATTGCTAACATATATGTATATGTATGTTTATGTACGTCCATACCTACATTGTATGTATGTATGTATATATATATATATTTATTTATCTATCTATAGCATTGTTTTCTTTTTTTTACTGAAGTAGCCTTGCTTTCTTTTGGTGTGCTTGTGAAGATCCATCTGGAGTTTTAAAAATATCTATAGTTATTTCTAACTCTTTAAAAATAATAATATGAAACAATAAATTCTAGCAATTTTTGATTAATAATTGCCATGTTTTAGTGGTTTTTTTTTCTCCTGGATTAATATTGGACTTAAAATATTAATGTTGTGCTTAAAATGCCTTTTTTCTTTAAACTTGTTAATGTCTTTGAAAAATTACATATTTGCATTCTATAATAGAATAACCATATATTTATATTGACACAGATATATCCTTTGATGCCTTTTGTATTCTAGTTCAAAAATAAGGGGTATCAAATTGAAAATTACGTACAACTACTAATTCTAATTATGCATAGACCTTGAGGATACGTGTACTACTATAAAAGACCTTTATATGGCATGCAATATGCCAATATCATAGTACGAGTTAATAAATCTAACAGCAAATAAC
Organism: Phoenix dactylifera; assembly: GCF_009389715.1. Taxonomy (NCBI): domain Eukaryota; kingdom Viridiplantae; phylum Streptophyta; class Magnoliopsida; order Arecales; family Arecaceae; genus Phoenix; species Phoenix dactylifera. Next base: position 314,595 of record NW_024067804.1, read on the forward strand.
AATGGACATTGTATGACCATATACATACATTGCATGAATAAATAAAAGATGTGAACTACTACAAAGTGTTACAATACATATATCAAAAACACACATATGATTATCAAGGATCCTAGTACAAGCATGAAACATCATAGTACAACTTAAAGAAATGAACAATATATAATTAGTAACCTTGTATAAGCATGCACATACCTTGTACAATCACAAAAATAATATGTACTATTACAAATAGTAATTTTATATGTCAAAATGGGTAAGGTTCACATTACACTTGGTGTAACTATATAAATTAAATTACATATAGTGTAAATCTTTAACTCTATAAAATTACATCTTTTCTGAATTGAATGATGACGGATCCACATTGATGATTCAAGTCCACTTACGTAAGTAGTATGCACCAATTATGATTTGAAATTATTTACATAATATATTTAATATTAGTAAATTCAAGAATTTCATCCATATAATTAAAAGATTTCCTTATGCAATTAAGTTTGAAAATTATAATCATCCACATAATTTAATAGATCAAAGACTCAATAGGGATCTCCGAAATCACAAATGTATCAATTTATTGCCGCATTAATATTTTTAGAGTAACTTTTAAAATTTATGGAAATCTCAATATTGAAAATAATGACCATTATAATCTAGAAAGGGCTATTGAACATCAAGCCACTAACCTTCCTACTTCTTCCTCCGTAGAGATAGTGAGGGAATAAGAGAGAGAATAAGAGAGTGGGAGAGGAAGAGAATTAAGAGAGAGTAAGAGGGGAAGACAGAGAAATATAAGAGAGAATGCGAGAGAGGGGGAGAGAGAGATTGGACAGAAAGTTGTGAGGGAATATGGTGGGCCGGGCCTTTGGGCTTAACTCACTACGTTTGCCATATAAAATATGTGCATCCATATAAGGTAAGTCCATTCCTTCTCCCTTTTTTTTTGTGGTACAAAAGATAAATCCAATCCTTTTAAGGTCCAAATCTATTAAACATGGAAAGCAATCAAAGACCTTAAAATAACCTGCCGATTTTATTAAGGAATCTAAACATATGACAACGATATTGCTTTTTTAGGAACCAAGTGTAAGATCTCATCTCATAATGTAGTCTTCGTCCTTTTCTCTCTCTCCTGCATCTGAAAAAAGGCCTCCCGTCGCATCGAAGATGGTCAAAGTGAATGGTCTCCAACATCTCTTATGTTTTCTTCTCGGGGCAGCCGCTGCCGTCGTGTGCATGCTTTCTTACCTCTCCATGCACGAAGATGGAAGAACAGAAGGAGCTGCACAAGCTTGGAATATTGAAAGAAAGGTGACTTATACTAAAGAGGTATTGCACAAGTTCTAAAAATAATTTTAAATCTTTTCACATCCTTTTTGCTTTGTAAAGATCTCTTTCTACATTGGATTGGGACAAAGTTGGAGTCCAAGAATCTGACCATGATATTGCTCCTATTCCTACATAGTAGCGTCCAGTAAGCCTCAATTTCATATTATTTATTTTAATATTTTCTTCTTTTGAAACTGATGTTATTGGTTTTTTCATACTTTTTCTCTATTTCTTGTTGTTCTTATTACTTAATTGTTAATTTGTTTTGATTGTGAGATATCAAATATATTAGTGCTTCATGGCACTGATATTGATAATACGCTATATCTTCTTAGACAAAAGGAACTCCAATCCCTGTTTTCTCCGATAAGAAATTCTCTTGATTTAAAACCAGGGAGATGAATAGTCTTTTTTGTATTGAATACTGATTTTCGGAGGCTTCCATCTTGGCTAGTTTTTGGCTTTTTGTTTTTTTATTTCTGATTTTAATATTTTTAAATATTTTCAGAAGTGAAATTAATTTTATAATTATGTTAATTTGAAATTAAAAGAATATGCGAAGCTATAAAACTTTTCCTGGCCCGTGGCAAAATCCTGGTTCCGCCCTTTGCGCAGCTCTCCTTGCTCCATTACTTCCAAGATTGCTTTATTTTGTTTAGCCTTTCTAATATTTTTGAACCCTATTTTGGTGTTCAAAAAATTCTGTTAGAATACCAAAATAATTTATCTATTATGCAATTACACCATTAATTCAAATTTGCATTTGCGATTTAATTTATTGAATATAAGAATTGCATAATTTCCAAACTTGATATTACTTTTTTATCCACAGTAATCAGATAGTAGTTGGCTTAAATGTCCTCTTCATCAAACTGATCTAAGTGAACCAGAATTATTTTAGTTAAAAAAGAAAGTTAAAAAATTTGATAAAAGAAATGAAATGGTTGAATAATTATACTAAGTCATATCAAGGCTTCGTTTGCAGGATTTTAATTTGATTAAATTAATTTAATTTGTGGTGGATACCTCCGTGAGTTGTCCAAATAATAAAAACTCAAAGTCAAGTGATAACTTTCCAACAATTTAGAAAGCCAGTTTTAATAACTCACTTAAAACATTCAAACATTATGTGATTTATATTAGGAAAACAAAAACATGCACCAGAAAACTCAATTTTCTAGTAGCTCATGACTATGGTAACAAGTTAGAACTAACATAAAACCAAGATTGTGAAAATTATATTAGTTGCAATATAAAAGGCTCTGACTATAACAAAAATGTGTAAAACTATAAGAATTTTATTGTAAGATATCCAATGCTGAGTGAAGAGGAAAAGCACCAAAGCACCTTAAAACACTTTGCTCAATACATACACTGTATGCCAACTAGAGCATCAAGACCTCCTAGCTATTTTGCAGTTTGTTTCATCAGTACTATTCTCCATTAAGGTATACATACAAAGCAATTCACAAGTAACTTGGTTTTAATGGACCACAAAAGTCTAAACTACTATTGCTAAAAAGAAAAGCTCCCAGAATAATTCTTGTGATTACTTCTTGGAACTGATTAAATTATCAATTGGACCTTTCTTGTTGGAGTTTTATTTATTGTACCTAGTACCGCATCAGCAATTCATAGTTACTATGACGACTGAAAGTTTATATTTTTCCATCATACTTCAAATTTCAACTCTTCAAATTTCATCTTGTTTGAATTATTTTTTGCTCCAGCTGACTGGAGAGCATCAAGATTTGCTTAGGGTGCTGAGAAATGCTACAATGAATGATAAGACGGTCATACTCACTGCACTTAATGAAGCATGGGCCAAACCAAATTCTGTCCTTGATCTTTTTCTCGAGAGTTTCCACATTGGTGAACAAACAGAGCAGCTTCTGAATCATTTGGTCATCATAGCCATGGATCCAAAGGCATTTGAACGATGCAAGTCTGTGCACGCTCATTGTTATTTTCTCACCACAGAAGCTGTGGATTTTACTGCTGAGAAGAGGCACTCGAGCCAAGACTACCTCAGAATGAAGTGGAGGCGGCTTGAATTCCTCCGAGTTATTCTGGAGCTGGGATACAATTTTCTTTTCACGGTATGAATAATTTAGCTCAATTCTTCCACTTCGTTGCACCAGATTCTTAATTTCATATCATCAACAATTACTTTCCTAGATGGTAGTCATCATCACTCTAAGGCAGGCTATTCTCAATATGAAATATTAACACTAATAACTGCAGAAATCAGTTGAAATTGTTGTTGATATTCCCTTCTATACTTCTCATTATAATGCTTAAATTTGATATGGTATTATACAATTATCGATGACATTAGCATGCAGTATTCAATGCTGCAGTTGACTGGGTTTCATTCTTAGATAATAGTATGCATTCTAGACGCTTGTTTCATAGAGTGTGCATATGTTGTAAAGCAAATTTTTAAAGAATGATAACAAAAATTTTGAAGCAAATCTCTTGTGCCTGCATGGCTACTTCTAACATAAGTAACTCTGGCTTGCAGGATATGGACGTTATGTGGTTCAGAAATCCTTTCTCACACTTCTCTAGCAATGCAGATATTACGTTTTCTACTGACGGTTTCAATGGGAATCCTTCGGATGTAAACAATTGGCCTAATAATGGATTCGTCTATGTGAGATCCTGTGACCAAACAATTGAATTTTACAAGTACTGGTGCTTTGCTAGGAGTCTGTATCCTGGTCTTAGTGAACAAACAGTACTAAACAAAATCAAATATGACAATGTCGCCCGCATCAATCAACGGATTCGATTTCTCGACACGGCTTATTTTGGTGGTTTTTGTCAACCTAGCAAAGACTTCAACAAGGTTTGCACGATGCATGCAAACTGTTGCATCGACATCGATACCAAGCTCCACGACCTCAGAATTCTTCTTGCAGATTGGAAAAACTACACATCTCGAACCGCAGAGGAGAGAAAACTGGGAGGATTCTCTTGGAGAATTCCAGATAAATGTAATATGGAGAGCCTTCAAAGATCTACACCAGAATACTAGTCTTTCATTGGATTGTAATTTTTTGTTCCATGTGTAATGCAACTAGTTAGCATAATTCTTCTTTGATCAGGATGCATGCATGCCTTATTGACTTTAAAAGCTCAGTCAATTTAGCAAAAGCAGAAGCTTGTAGGAGAAAGGTGTTCTAATTATTGCAAGCTCACCCTTTTTATACCATTTGATTGCTTGTTGAGATAACTATTTACCAAAGCTACCAACTGGCCAACTTGGTAAGGTATCTTGTATGAATACAAGAGACATAGTCTTGATGCTTGTTCATGTCTTCACTCCAGTATTTGGCTGGGCTTCCACCCATCCTTGTTCTCATGAGAGAAGGGGGAAAATGGAAAAGAGCAAATTATCTAAGGAAAACATTCTTGATCTTGTCCAGGTTGATGTGGCCATGATAATGGGATTGATTAGGGAAGGGGAGTCTGAAGCAACTTCTTTTCCTGGGTTTGATAGATATGTGTACTTATAGGCTGTGGAAAATGGAAATCTTGGTGTCTCTGTGAAGACCTTGCAGATTTCTTATTCAAATTTATGTTTAGCGTGTAGAATATCAGATTGATGAATTTCCAACTTTTAATTACTATAATGCTGTTTTTAACTAAAAACTAAATCAAAGGGTGCAATTTATTTTATTTGTGCAAATCGAGATACAAGCATGCTCAATAGAGTAGCATTGCATGTGGCAGTTGATTACTGTGCAGAAGGCTTGACAACAGCTTGACTTGCATCATTTGTCTGATATGAAACTCGAAGTTCATCAAACACCAGTTCACTCAAATAGAATCTATTTATTTTATCTCTATTTTGCCAATCTTGATTTCAATCCTAAATTCCATGATTCACCATTCTGGTCGATACCATACCATGCTGAGTATAGCGTACCATACCGATATCGAACCGGTACGTAGACTTGAAGTATATCAATACTCGATATACCTCACCATCTCATATCATACTGCATTACCGACACTATAATAGAATGATTTCGGTATAAGATTCGGTATCAAGACTGCGAACCTTGTTAAATCTAAATTGCATATAACAATTTATTGGTTTGTAACCTTTGTAATAGTCTGTCTTCCTTTCATAAAGGTTTAAGGAGCTTTTCTAGGTTTGCGAGCAACTTGTAAATCAAATTAATATAGCACCTATCTTCTCGGAAGATGCTTTTTCTACCCTAATGATGGACTAATTTGCATTATCTCCATCTACTTCTCTGTGGACAAATGTGATGCAGGTGGGAGGCCAAATGCAAGTTTTAGAGCGATATAGTCAAGCATTAAGTGAGATAAGTAGAAATTAAGCTAATTCTATAAGAAATAAAATAATTAACCTTTTGAAAACAAAAAATAGAAAGATAACTAAGTAAAAGCTGATTAAGCATAAATAAAAGCTTAGCTTGCCATCGAAGGCTCTCGCCACCGCTCAGAATATACCGGACGTCCTTGAAGGAGACACTGATACACCAGAATCTACCAAGTTCATTGCCGCCAATCACCGAAATCTACAAGGGTGCCTTGAAACTCACCCCAATCCCATAGAATCCACCAGCAAAGAAAATTAAAAGCTGCAGCAAGTTGAAATGTATTTAGAAAAATCATTGATTATGTGTTCAAAGCTGAGGCACATAGGAGGGTCTCTAAAGGCTCCGGGGACTTACAATGATACAGATAAATGGGTAGCCTCAGAGCTTGATAAAACTTGAAAATGAAGTCTTAGATCAACTAAAGAGAATTGATTAAACTTGAAAGCTTAAATTGCAAAAAGAATTGTGATCAAATTTTTGATTGCAACATTAAATGCAGCTTTCTTCAAAAAAAAAAAAAAAACACTAAATGCAACTACATTTGGCAAACAAAGTTATAAGAGAACTGCAGGCAACCAAATAGCTACATAGTCTATGTGCATCTTCAATTTCATATTTGGTTCTGCAACCTAATCAAACTCCAATAATATTCCTATTCACTTATAAGTGAATTGCAGCAACAATCTCTAATTGAACTCCAAAACCAGTACAAGATTTTATAGAATGATGCAAATGTGGCAAGAGTACATATACTTGGAGGATGCAGGCCAAGCATATATTCCCATCTGTCAGTGAAAGACCACCTTGCTCCTGCAAAAAGGAAAAGAAAAGAGAAGGATGAAAGCTAATTGAAGTTGCAAATGGTGAAGCAAACTTTCTTCCTGTAAACCTTACCTTATCAAAGCTGCTAAAAGAAAACAATGGCTCTCTTGCAAACCGATATCGGCTTCCTTTTTTTTTCCCCGGCAAACTTCACATATAGTCCATTCTTTGACTACCATTTAATGTTTAGCTTATACACAATTAGTGTTAAAAGTAGCACTCAAGAACATGCAATTCCCGTTTAACTATAAAATTTTAGATTTACCGTATATTAGTTATAAACATAATTAGATATTTCCTATTTATCTTCAATTTTCTTGTACATTTTTCAAATGCCATAATTAAATATTTTGCATCTTTTTTTTCAGTTTGTATTAGTAATTTTGCAGTGAAAGAACAATAGAGAGAAAGGACCTAGCATGATTTCACTAAAAAGCAAATGTTTCACTAGATTGTTTCTTATTTGCAGTTAGTATTTTTGATTTTTCTTATTTATTTTCTGTCATAATTTTTTGGCATGACCTTTTTGTTACATTTCGTTAACCAGAATTTTGAATTTATTTTCATAATTTTTTGGAAGCCCAGAGTATTCAACTTTTATTTATTTGTCACCATGAGTGCAATTAGGTGATGTTTTTTTTTATTTATCGACAATGGGGTTCTTAAAAATTTTCCTTATTCGTGTATAGAAAGGACAAAGTGGAAGGGCATTTTTAGGATAACAGCCTAGATTTAGAACTCTTATTTTATATAGTAAAGAAAAAGCCAAAAAGTTTTCTCTTTTTTACATAAAATTTTGTGGGGCATTGGGCCTCCATTTTCCTAAAAAACACAAGGAAAGCTATCAAGGATCTCATTTGTAGCTTGTAGTTATTGGTAAGAAATTCAATGGTGTCCTGACTGTATTGCTTGAAAGCTTTTAATACCAACCGAAAGGACCCACATTTGGTGGTAATTGGTATTTTCTAAGTTTTATCGATATTTTTTCTAAATATTCATATGTTTATCTTATGAAACATAAAAGTGAGGCTTTTGAATTGAAGAGTGACACATCTAACCAAGATTTATGGCCTGAGTTGGGTTTTAGCAGGCCTTGTCCCGGTCCTGCCCATCCATAGCCAAGCTCAAGACTTGCAGCCTCTCCAGGCAGATCAGGCCCAAAAATTTGTAGATAAGTTAAAAGGCCTCAAAGCTGGGTATATCACAAACTCTCCCTCTAGAGAGCCCAACAAAATAGTATCCAATGAGACGAATAGTATTTTTCAGTTCCACTAATTCCTGTCATTACATAATTCCAATTCTCCATAAAATATTCCAACAATCAATTCAAGAATTGCCTAATAAGGCAAACGAGCATATTTAATCCTTATTAAGTTAAAATTTCAAAATTTCCAGTTTTTTCTTAATTGGAATAATGCATGGTCTCCCTTAGTTATAGAGATCGAATCAATCTTCTTGAGTTTTGAATGGCAACCTCTACGTTAACAAATACAATATCTTTGCAAAATAATCAAATTATACGAAATCAAATCAGCAAATTGCTGTAATGGATACTCTCATCTGCTATGGCATGCCAACATTTGTTTAGAATAGTATATTGCAGTGATTTGATCGATGATTGAGGCTATAAGTAGTACCATAGCTATAAATTATCCGGAACCTCAGCATATTTACGTAAAAAAAATCATAAATATTCGGAAGATTGTTCCCCCACCCTCCACCAAGAAAACCCCTATAAATAGGGCTTTCAGCCATCTTTCCTTTTCCAGAGTTAAGGCTTCATCCTTCTGATTTCTCATATAGATTAGTTAGTAGTCATGGAGTGCAAGGGTGTGAAGGCGATCTTGGCAATAGCTGCTATTACGGGGGGTTCTCCGAATTTAGTCCCATATCGACCGTGTAGCGGGAAGGTCTGTGCCATATAATGGGGGGCTCAATCACCCTTCCCTCAGGAGACGCCTTTTGCGGGGCAAAATCGTGAGGGATGGCAGCAGCCGCTGGGCCGGTTCACCCGATTCCCAAAGCGGACAATACCTTCTGGGGGACACTTTCTCTTCCGCTGCTCGGATCGGTGGGGACTGTGCTGGTGACGGGGTGCAAATCACGCATTAGATGGCGCTAGAAGGAGGGCCTCGGCCCTCCGCCTATCCAGTAAGGAGCCGACCCGGGCACAGGACCTCCCCGCTGGGGGGGCTGTGTTACGGGGGGTTCCCCGAATTTAGTCCTACATCGACCGTGTAGCGGGAAGGTCTGTGCCATATAATGGGGGGCTCAATCACCCTTCCCTCAGGAGACGCCTTTTGCGGGGCAAAACCGTGAGGGATGGCGGCAGCCGCTGGGCCGGTTCACCCGATTTCCAAAGCGGACAATACCTTCTGGGGGACACTTTCTCTTCCGCTGCTCGGATCGGTGGGGACTGTGCTGGTGACGGGGTGCAAATCCCGCATCAGCTGCCATTCTGGTCTTGCTTGTTGGGCAAAGCTCGGCATCAAAGCGTTCAAAATGCTACGATGAATGTTACCCCAAATGCAGGTCGCAGGATAATCCAGTTTGGTTGTGTAAATACAAGTGCACTCTTGATTGTCTCATTCCTATCTCTGCTGCGAAGGTTGACTCCGGGTGTAGCCTTGCGTGTGCCAAGTCCTCCTGTGGCCAACATGATATTCCAGGTGAGATCAACATTATATTATATGAGCCACTTGTTCATTAATCATAGATTACATCAGCTATATCTCTGATAATATATTTTCTTTGATGCTTGATGATAGAGGGAATTGATATGGCGGCCTGCTTGTCTCAATGCTCAAAGAGCTGCACCAAAGTGAGGAAGTCTCTGTGATGGACGTCTTCATACGTCATGGGAGATCTAGGAGTGATGAAAAGAACATGCTCTTGGCTTTAACTTGTAATAACACGAGAATTTCCTCCAAGTTTGAATGATGTATGGCAGAATTTAATTCAGTTCTCTTTGTTACATTCAAGTGTTTCTTATCTTTTTTATGCTTTTTTTGTGTCTTTGCGATCTCTCTCCACTTAGCAAAAGACAGAGACCCGAGTTTTTTTTTGTTTCAGGTCAGAGACATGGGTGTTGAGTTTTGTCGCAGAGGACTTTAGATGTAGTGTCAGTGACTTCGCATTATTTTATTGAAAAAAAAAACATAAAAGGCTTTGAGGGGTTTTCCATTCTTTTTAAAGAAGAAGAAGAGAGAGAGAGTCAAAAACAAATAAAATAATTAATTAGAAGAGGATGCGGCAATGTCGAGTCATGGATTGCATGCTAAGGAAGAGAGTCGTGGAGAATGATGGAGTAATTAGTTCGGCGGTGTATTGGAATAATTAATTATTTGAAGAATCTGGCTTGGAACAGTCCACTTTACTTGAAAGTACTTTGAATCTAAAATTAGAGTAACTAATCACATGATGTTGTAAAATAAAAAGTAAAAAGATTGGAGACAAGAAAATAAATCAGACACAGAAATTGTAGGAAATTAGTTCTTCAAGAACTAATAGTATTTCTCATTTATTTCTTATGCCTTTCTTTCTCTTTTCATTTTTGTACATTTCATCCTCCTCAAGGTACCCTTTTATAGGCCTAGGGTTATAATGAGAAGATATAATGGTGATAATGAGGAGATATAATAGTCATAATCACAAGACAATTAAAGGACAAGAGAAGGTGAAAAGGTGGATAAATGTAGACATCCCCAAGGGATAAAGGGGCACATCTAGGAGTTACAAAAGATGGAAAACCCAAGAGGTGGGAAAACTCAAGAGGTGAAGGTTAAGTGGTCATCCACCCAAATACGGTGGATTCATAACACTCCCTCTTGGATGACCACACATAAAGAACATGCTTCGTTAAAACCTTGCCAAGGAAAAACCCAGTGGGAAAAAAACCAATAACGAAGGATAAAGAGTCCTCCGGCGGTTATCACCGGTCCAGTCCGACAACCCGGAGGGGGAGGGGGTGGCCTCGTTTTCCGTCCTCGCAGGCGGCTCCCGCGGGCCCTCGATTTCGGCCTCCTCGCAGGCGGACCCCGGCGTTCGCCTCGGGTTTTACTACGCCGGCGTTTTCCTCCGGCGGTCATCACCGGTCCAGTCCGACAACCCGGAGGGGGAGGGGGTGGCCTCGTCCCGCGGGCCCTCGATTTCGGCCTCCTCGCAGGCGGACCCCGGCGTTCGCCTTGGGTTTACTACGCCGGCGTTTTCCTCCGGCGGTCATCACCGGTCCAGTCCGACAACCCGGAGGGGGAGGGGGTGGCCTCGTCATCCGTCCTCGCAGGCGGCTCCCGCGGGCCCTCGACTTCGGCCTCCTCGCGCGCGGACCCTGGCGTTCGCCTCGGCTTTGCAGGCGGACTCCTCCTCTTGCAGGCGGACTCCTCCTCTTGCAGGCGTTCGCCTCGGTTTTCTTTTCCAGCTAACTCCTCCTCTCTCTTGCAGGCGGACTTCGTAGCACGCCCCTCATGGATCGGAAGGGGAAGGGGAAGGCGCCGGCGGGGACGGAAGCGAGCGGCTCGGCGAGAGGCTCAGGTAAGCCCCAAACTTCTGGTGGTGTATCCGAAGGCGGTCGGGGGGAGCACCCTGGTGCCTGGTCGAGGCCGGGGCCGTGGGTGACTCAGTGGCCCACGGCCGCGGAGATTGAGCGGCTGAGCCGCCGCTTCCCGGAGATCGTGACGCTCCGGGAGGAACCCATTGCGGCGGCTCGCTTGGACTGGGAAGGCAGGGCTGTCGTGGTACGCAGCCTGGGACGCCGAGTTCCGGCCGAGTGGGTAGCCAAGGATGTGGCTACCCGGGCCAAGCTCCAGGATGTGGTGGCCGTCCCTCTTGCGGACGGCTACCTGGCTCTACGGTTCCGATCATCGGCGGACCGAGAGCGAGCTCTAAATTTGGGACCCTGGGTAGTGGGGGGGCAACTCCTTGCTATGACACCCTGGGTCCCTGATTTCGAGCCAGGGGAGGAGGCGGTGTTGCCGGTGGAGGTGTGGCTTCGTCTTCCCCGCCTGCCACCGGAATACTGGACACCGGCGACCATCCTAGACATAGCAAGCAGGGCCGGCCGTCCGATCGCCGTGGATGCTGTCACCGAGCAGCGGCGGGCGATGGCGTTCGCCCGGGTGAAGGTTGCAGTCGATGCATCCACGCCCCTAAAACCTGGAATCCGGATCCAGGGGAAGACGAAGGTGCGGTGGCAGCCCTTCGTCTTCGAGAATATACCTCTCCTCTGCTCCCGGTGCGGGCGGATGGGCCACCTGGAGGCGGCCTGCCGATTCCCGACGGCTTCTGGGGGGGTGGAGGATCCGCCACCTGTGGCGGTGGACCCTGGTGGCGGGTCGGCTTCGACGCCCCCCGGTGTAGGGGAGGAGAACCCAGGGCTAGTGTTCGGCCCCTGGATGGTGGCGACGCGGCGGAGGCCTCCGCCGCGAGAGCCACGACCACCACGGCCGAAGGGGACTCAACCCGTGCCTGGATCTGCCCCGCCCCGGTCGCCTTCTCCGGTAAGCAGACCAGAGATGTCTGTGTCTGACCCGCGGCCTGAGCTGCCCGCCGCCCGACTGCCATTGCCAGTTGCCCTACCGGTGTCCCCTGTGGACACCGAAGGCTGGCAAAAGCCGACAAAAGTCGCCAGGCGACGATCGCCGGTGGGTGGGGGGGTGGGCTCGCACCGGGATATCCCGACGATTCCACTCTGGGTCGACTCGGTCGATGACCTCGACGAGGTCGACCGAGTGGCCGACTCGGCCCTGGTCGTCGCTGGGCCTAGTGAGCCGAGTCGGGCCTGCGCAAAGCGGGCCAGGGCCCCGGCGGGCCCTGGTTCGCCAAGGGGCCCAGGCACGCTGGCCCATTCGACTAGGCTGGGCCGCCGAGCCCGGGCTTTTAGAGCCCGGCGCGGGGCCCACGGCGTGTCCCGCGCCGATGGCGCGCCCCGCGCCGATGGCGCGCCCCGCGCCGATGGCGCGCCCCGCGCCGATGGTGGCGTTCCACGCGTCGATGGCATGCTTCGAGCTGTTGGCGGATCGCGCGCGGGTAGAAGGCGGGGGCCTTTGGCTTCGCGGCGGGCGGGGAGAGCGCGGGCCCAGCTAGGCGCACGGGCTGTGCCTGCCTCCAGCACTCTCTCGCGGGCTCTCCGTGGGCTACGCGGGGTCTGTCGGCCTGGTACACGGCCCCTGCTACAGGGACGGGGCCCGCGGGCTCTATCAGGGGGGGACCCTACTGGATCATCAGCGGGTGGCCCACGAGCCCAGTCAGCTGTGAGTTTGAGGATTGGGGCTTCGCAGGACCCTCTGGACTCGCAGATCCAGGATGATCTGACCTTGGATCTCGAGGAGCCAGCTGGCCCTTTTCAGTATCGGTCTCCGGGTAGGGGACCTGTCTCAGCGCAGGGGACCCACCTGCTTGGGGGTCAGACCTCTTCTGGGCGGGACCCCTGGGACTCACTTGAGGGCCCTGGGAGAGGGCCTGATGGTGTCTACCGTTTTGGCACCCTGTCTTAAGCTCTGGGCGAGCAGCACGTGGCTAGCCCAGGGATGCCACTGGAGTTAGGTCTGGTAGAGCCTCTGACGCCACGAGTGAGGCGACAGGGGTGCCGCTCGGAGAGGCGCCACATGACGGTCTCCCGGATGCAGATGCCTGTGGTGACTGCCCTACGGGTTTACCTACGGCAGAGGGGGTCCACCCAGCTGTCGTGCGACTCATCAGGGCGGCAGTCATGTGCGAGGTATCTGGTGAGGCTGAGCAGCTGGGGGATTTAGGCCGTCAGCTTGAGATAGCTCCCGAGGCCCAGGGGGAGGAGGTACCTGAGGCCGATCGAGCAGTTGTTGATCCATGAGGATTCTAGCCTGGAATTGCAGGGGGGCGGCCAAGCCGGCCTTCATGTCCTCCTTTAAACGGCTAGTACAGCTCCACTGCCCTGAGATTTGTTATCTCTGCGAGACACGTTTGTCTGGTGATGGGCTTGGTCGACTGAGGCGACGCCTGGGGAGGGACTGGGAGACCTACGCAGTCGAGTCCCAGGGGCTGTCTGGTGGCCTCTTGATCCTGTGGAGACGGGGGGTGGCGAGGATTGATGTCTTCCACAACTGTTCTCAACAGGTAGTGATGGTTGTATCGGAACCTGAGGCGGACCCTTGGGTGTTGTGTGGTGTGTATGCGAGCACGGATTACAGGGTCAGGAGAACCCTCTGGCGAGAGATTACCAACCTGCTAGCCCAGGGTATCCCAACGGTGGCGGTTGGTGATTTTAATTGTATCCAAAGTGCGGATGAAAAAAGGGGTGGTGCGCCTTTCACTGATAGGATTGACAGGAGGGAGTTTCGCGACTTTATGCAGCTAAATGGCTTGGTGGACTTAGGTTTTTCGGGACCGCGGTTCACCTGGTGCAACAATCAATCTGGCGGTGCTAGGGTCTGGGAGCGGCTAGATAGGGCTTTTGCTTCCTCGGACTGGATCCTTCGCTTCCCAACCTGCCGAGTTAGCCACTTACCCCGGATTGCATCAGATCACTGCCCCTTGCTGATTTCGACCTCATCGGTATCGGGTCACCATAGTCCTTTTCGCTTCGAGAAGATTTGGCTTTCGCACCCCCAGTCCTGGGACATAGTTCGTGATGCGTGGCGTGTTCCGGTGCGGGGGGATGCGATGCGGCGAGTCTCACGCAAACTCGAGCTGACCAAACGGCGGCTTCGCCGTTGGAATCGCGAGGTAGTGGGCGATATCTTCCGGAGATTGGAGGGGGTGGAGGAGGAGATTACGGCACTACAGAGGAGTGAAGACCTACGGGGTGCTCTCCCGGAGAACGACATGACTCATCTCCGGGGGCTTCTTGCGACGCACCACTCACTGCTACGGCAGCATGAGACTTTCTGGCGACAGAAGTCTCGAGTCCAATGGGTTAATGAGGGTGACCGCAACACCAGGTTTTTTCATCGGACGACTGTTATTCGGCGTCAGCGGAGTATGATCCACTCACTGCGTGATGGGTCTGGCCGCCGAGTGGAGGGTGAGCCTGCCGTTGGACAGGTTCTACTTGACTTTTTCCGCGCCAGATGGACTGAGGATGTAGGCCCTGGTGCTGATGACCACTTTCCACGGGTTGATGTAGGTATTGCACATGATGAGAATACGACCCTGGTTCGGCCGGTGTCGGCGGAGGAGGTGCAGGAGGCAGTCTGGGCGCTGGCAGCGGACAAAGCTCCAGGCCCGGATGGTTTTCCTCCTTTCTTCTTTCGTAGATATTGGGGTATCATTCGGGGAGCTGTGATCGAGGCTGTTCAGTGTTTCTTCACTCAGGCAGCCATGCCCGAGGATTGGAAAGCCACCTTCATTACGCTCATTCCGAAGCGCCGAGAGGCAGTAGAGCCGGGTCACTTTAGGCCCATCAGTTTGTGCACAACCTTGTACAAGGTTGTGGCGAGGATTATGGTGGGCAGGATAAAGCCCCTACTGCCGGGCATCATTAGCCAAGAGCAGGGGGCTTTCATTGCGGGAAGGAACATTTCCCACAATGTTTTGTTGGCTCAGGAGATGATGTGGGATCTCCAGCGAGCATCGAAGCGGGGTAGTTTGATGGCAGTTAAACTGGATATGGAGAGGGCTTATGACAGGATCAGATGGAGCTTTCTCCGGAGGGCATTGGAGGCTTATGGCTTCCATAGGCGATGGATTGGATGGGTCTTAGGGTGTGTCCAGGGGCCAAAGTTCTCAATCTTGGTCAACGGCACACCTTCGGTGTTTTTTGAGTCTACTATGGGGCTGCGGCAGGGATGTCCCTTATCCCCTTACTTATTTATCATTTGCTCTGATATACTGTCCCGTGCCCTCCAAAGGGCGTGTGCAAGCCGGGAGCTGGAGACCTACGTTCCAGCACCGGGGGCGGGACCTGTCTCTCACCTACTTTTTGCTGACGATTGTCTTCTCTTGTCCAGGGCGCGGGTTTCCGAGGCACGTGTACTTCGCAGAGTGTTGGCAGATTACTGTGCGGCATCCGGTCAGAGAATAAATTTCACGAAGTCAGCCATCCAGTTCAGCCCTAGCACAGAGAGCAGAGTCAGACAGGAGATCAGGAGTATTTTGCAGATGCCCGAGCAGGAGGGGACTCTGGTTTACCTGGGAGTTTCCATCACAGGCCGGAGGCTACGAGTGGCGGAGTGCTCGGGGTTGGTGCAGCGGGTCGAGAGTAGGCTGGAGGGATGGAGGGCATCATCTCTATCCATGATGGGGAGGCTGACACTTGTCAGATCAGTGCTCGGGTCCATGCCGGTATATCTCATGGCCAACACTGTGGTCCCTAAGACGACTCTGTCGAAGATTGAACGTCTTCTTCGGAGCTTCCTCTGGGGGTCCCATGGTGGGGGTCATGGGGTACATTTGGTGGCCTGGGAGCGGGTATGCCGGCCCACCAGTGAGGGTGGTTTAGGAGTTCAGTCCCTCCTGGAGCGGCGGGAGACACTCATTGCACGGCATGCAGCTCGTTTTTTGTTGGAGCCACATGGGCTTTGGAGTCGGGTGATGGCAGCTAGATATGGCCGGGGGAGCCCTGAGGTGGCACGGCGTGGTCGCCGCATTTCTTTCATGTGGCGTGAGATTGGGAGGTACCTGCCGACCGTGTTAGCTCATACCAGGTGGCTGATGGGCGACGACCGGACCATTGTGGTGACTGATGACCCGTGGGTAGATACCATTCCCTTGAGATATTGGCCGACGACGGTGGATTTCGAGGCAGCAGTGGGGCTCCGGGTGTGCGACCTCTTAGTACCAGGGAGGGCAGAGTGGGACGTGGACAGACTCCATCAGTTGTTCGGAGCACACCTAGCAGAGAGGATCCTTTCTCTCCCAGTACCAGGATGCGAGGGCCCAGATGTCAGGGTTTGGAGCACTTCATGCAGGGCTAGTGTTGGGCTGGGTGATCTGGCCCGGGTGATTCAGTGCGAGCATGAGAGTGGATGGGATGGTGCCTGGATTTGGAGGTCTAGGCTCCATCCGAGAGCAGCACTTTTTCTATGGAAGGTGATGTGGGACCGCCTTCCGACGAGAGCTGTGCTGAGCCGACGCGGTTTGGGGATCCCTGCGGAGTGTGGGGCCTGCGGTGCGGATGAGTCAGTTGACCATGCACTATTTGCATGCTTTTGGGCGAGGCAGACATGGCAGTGGTCGGGGATCCCAGAGGAGGTCTGGCGGGAGAGGAGATTGTTTCTACAGATGATTCGTCAGTGGCTGGCTAGCCCCCGGACATGTCTGGAGGCTACCCGAGCGATTTGCACCGCCCACCAGATTTGGTTGGCACGGAACGCTCGCACCTTTGGCGAGCGTAGGATGTCGCCGAGGTTTGTTGCGGAGTCCGCTCGAGTATTGGCGATGGAGTCCAGACCTACCAGCCATTCAGATACGACCTTGATAGCTCGGGACACCTGGGGTTCTTTCTCTGCTCCGGCAGTTCTTCGGACGGTGTTCTTCACCTGGGAGCCCCCACCCCCGAGTTTCCTCAAGGTCAATTTTGATGGTTCAGTACTAGACAGTGGTACACGAGGCGGTGCCGGCTTTGTCATACGTGACCCTCATTCTAGGGTACTGGCAGCGGGCGGTTGCCGGCTATTTGACATATCAGTGCCAGCGGCGGAGTTGCGAGCTGCCTGGGCCGGCCTTTGCCATGCGCGGCGGGTATTGCGGGCTAGCTCGATCATCTTGGAGGGCGACTCATCCACTGTCATTGGGTGGATTCGGCGGGAGAGCATTGACCATCCTTTGATCCGGGATATTAGGTTGATGGTGAGGGATGTTGTGGCCTTTGAGGCTAAGCATGTATACAGGGAGGCCAACGGGGCGGCTGACTGGGTAGCTACATATGTAGCACACCATTCGGGTTACGCCCTGTGGTCAGGAGAGCGGGAGCTGCCATCGGCGCTATGCGAGATTTTGTATTTTGATGTTCTTGGGTGTATTCGGACACGCGTTGTTTGAAGAACCCGTTTTAAGCAAAAAAAAAAAAAAAAAAAAAGGATAAAGAGTACAATATTCTTGCGTACCACCAAATGCTTTAGGATTGCCTCATTAAAACCTTGCAAAGGTAAACCCAGTGGGACAAAACCTTAGCGAAGGAAAAAGAGTACAACTGGCCCAAAACTTTAAGTCCTTGACTCCCCCTGAAAAGTGCATGATCAAAGGTCTTTAAGTTGTCGCATTCCAATAGTATGCACAATCTTTTTAAATGCTGCAGTTGACAATGCCTTGGTGAATAAATCTGCCAGATTTTCACTTGACCGTATCTGTTTGACGTCAATATCACCTTTCTCCTGGAGTTCATGAGTATAAAAAAACTTAGGTGAAATATGCTTCGTTCTGTCACCTTTAATATAGCCTCCTCTAATCTGGGTGATACAAGCAGCATTATCTTCATACAAAATTGTTGGGCTATCATTGATTGTGGATAAACCACATTTTTCTTGAATATGCTGAATTACTGATCTTAGCCAAACACATTCCCGACTTGCCTCATGGATAGCAATAATCTCCAAGTGATTCAAAGAAGTAGCAGATAATGTTTGCTTCATAGATTTTCATGATATAGCAGTACCTCCACAAGTAAATAAATATTCTGTTTGAGATCGACCCCTGTGTGGATCAGATAGATAGCCAGCATCTGCATATCCAATCAACTGTGAGTTTGATCCGTTAGGATAAAACAATCCTATATCAGTTGTTCTACGGAGGTAACGAAGTATATGCTTGACACTACAAGAAAATACATATTCAGCGACTAAGATTCTAGTCGCTGAATAACCATATTTGGTCGTCGAAACCTTTTCACGACTAGCATACTCTTCGTCGTCGAACCCTAGTCACTGAAAGATTTTAGCGACCAATATTGTGTGGTCACCTAAGGTACACCAACAACGACCAACGTTTGGTTGCCGAAGAAAATTTTCAGCGACCAAATCTATTGTCGCTAATTTCAACACCGACCAAATAGTTGGTCGTGGAATGTTTGTCGTCCGCTACCAAAAAAGATCACTGAATGTCTATCTTCCCCCACTAATAGTTTGGTCGTAGAATGTATTGAAATGCATTGGCAACAAATATTTTTTGGTGGCAGAAAGTATTAACCTGTATTTAATTAATAATTCAAATTATAAGCTTAATATTTATTTTTGGGCTCGTTCCAAATCCTGTACAACCAACACAGCCTATCCAATATCTATTTTGCACAATATATTTGCTCATCCAAATAGAAGTATACACAATGTTGGAGAATCCATAATCATTCATTATAAATATCATTATCTATAAGTCTAAAGTCAAGCATACCTATTAACCATACATCACAATGTTTCATCCATACCATATGTTAAGGTGATAATCATCACCAAACACATCAAAATATAAATTAAAAATCTCAAAATATCTGATCTTGCTATTCATCCAAACAACCATCATGTAGACAAAAATATTCTTATATCAAAAACTGGATTCTGCTTGTAGACAACTCCACCATGATCATCTGAACAAAAGCTATCCATGTACCAAAAACTAGATTTCACATGCTCATAACTCCACCATGTATCTGAGAAAGCAAAAAAGAATACATAATTAATAACTACATGTGAAAAATAATAAACTAAAATTCAAGTATAAGTTCACAATGACATTTCGCTTAATTTGGTCAAAATCTCTAAATAACCTACGTAATATAAATGAGAATACATACCAACAAGTATTTGTACTACCAGTTGAATACATGGCCCCATCATGATGGATAGATGACTTGTGCATTTGAGTCTTTTTCTTTAAGAACTCTGTCACCAAACTTGTAAGATATGCAATTTGCTTCTGTTCTTCCTCTCGCTCTTTTCTTTCCTCCTTACGCTCTCTCCTCTCCTGCTCCAATTGTCTCCGCAGCTCCTCACGCTCCATCTTCATCTCCTCCATCTCAGCTTTAAGTTTCTGCAACTCCCCAACATGGTCTTGTGACACACGACTAGGTGTGGAAGAAGATGAAGAGCGCTTCGGCCCAACCCCAAATCCAAGAATGTATCTCTTCTTTTTTCCAAGTGCCTGCCTAGACATCTCCTCTAATGTTAATTGCACACCGGATTGGAAAGATTCTTCGCGCAAACTCAACATCTTTGACTGTCAATGCAAAGGTAACAACATAATTAAATGTATATAACCTTGCAAAAGCAAAAAATGATTTAAATGATTATTGAGATTTTAGATACCTACATGTTTCACGACGCAAATAGGATCAATCCACTCTTTGCTCTTCTTGGTATGAGTTTTCTTATAGAATTCTGGAAATTCAAGGTTTTCACAACCATTAAACTCCGGCTGCAAAGTGTAATTTAGATTAGCATATAGCCACTACATAATAAGAAAACTAGAATAACTGTCAGATCTACTTGCATAAAAGGATTCCAAAAATATACTTGCAACAAACTAGAATAAATAATCTACTTGCAGCAAATTGTTTATTTTACAATAGCTAAAACTATCCCATAGACTGTTTCATAGGCAGTTCACTAAAAATATAGCTAGTACATACTCAAAAACATATTACTGGTATAGTCATTGTTGCAACAAATGACCGAGATCCTGAACAATGATTGTACTCAAGCTTTTTCCTATTCTTTTTGCCAGCTTTTGATCTCACCTTCAAAAAAATACAAATTAAAAATCTAAAGAAAACATTATGATCAAATATTTTACTTATAAACTTTGAAGCACTAAATATGTAAGTTACCTTGTGTTCTTTGCTTTTCCACACATCGTCAATTAAGTGGCGTCAATCCTCTTGAGTCACATGTTCGTATGGATGACTATAAGGGTCCACATGTAAGACGTTCTTAAGATGCTTGTAATGCAATTTCATATTGTGCCTCTAATTTCTGTGAATATTGTAGCATTTTCTGTGGACAGCTTGCTGAGCTACTAGACTGCCGCTCATCTTGTAATAGGAAAACAAAGGTTTCTTCCTTGGAGCAGCCACACAACAGTTGGCCCCCATAATCTTGATGTTCAAACTAGAAACCACAAAAAGAACGACTAGAACCCTCCAGAGTGAAAGGAACCTCAAATAAGTTCAAGTAATCCTGATATTTAGAGCCAACATTATTTGCACCAGTTCTTGGAGAAGAAAATACATTAAATCTCCAGCTGTTCCTGTATGCATTAGATGGAAATCAGTCAATCATAACAACATGAAGGTCAATACATGGAGCTAGAACTCCAAAAAAGTTATATTCATGCAGACTCAAATAATAAACAATCATAGAGTGGTACCACAGGTAGAGAAGCGCAGAAATTCAATCAATTCAAACGGCAAATGAAAGAAAACAAAAAGGACCAATTCATCTAAAGAAACTTGATGAGAAAGATCATCTTAACAAAGCCTACATATGTAGAAACAGAATCTCTGTCCAAAATAACCAAAATCATGTAGGCCTCCACAATGTAAAAAGAGGTTGTGAAAGAAATTCTCATCAAACTCCTAGAAGAACATCAGTACCAGGAAAAAAAAGAATTTCAAGAAGAACATGGAAAATTCTGGTCCAATTTACTATTTTATTATTTATGCCATAACAGACTATCTCATATCTTTAACAAATTTGGTGAGCTATTGATTCTGGACCAGAGTGCCACAAAAGAAGGCAATCGCCAAATTTCACGTATAGTATCAAAAGAATGAACAGAATAAGAGCTGGCACAAAATATTATATCAAAATATCAAAAGAGATCTTAAGTAGAAAGGGAATCTAGATATTAAAATGGTACAAAATATTACAATTACATCAAATGAGAACTGCTATAGCAAAATCCAGATAGCGCAAGCAACTTGTAGAGCCAGCAATCATTAATCAATGTTTTTTTTTTTGATGATGATAGCCAGCAATCAAAGTCGATAAAAGAATAATGCAAAATATTAAAAGGACGTTTATTTATGTTATAAAAAATATAACAATATTTTCAGAACAAGATCAACTCTTTTTGCTAATCCTTTTCTTCTACCTAAAAATTGAAGTTTCTTGAATGAATTTCAATAGAAGATATATAGATAGAAAGCTTCGAAAAAAACTAACCACGAAGAGCATTTAGAGAAGAGAAGCAATAGAATGGATCCAAGCCCAACACCATGGTGCCTCAAAATCCAATCCATCGCCACAACCTCAACCTCCGGGCTCTTATAAAGGAGTTTCATCAGCCGGTGCGGAACTGAAAGGACACCCACGAGAATGTCGCCATGGCTCCCAGCGAGAGAGAGAAGGCTGGAAGGTAGAGCGGCGGGTGGACGGCCTTTCGGTTAGGGATTTGTTGGATTTGGGTTGGGGAGGAGGAGCAAGGGTTAGGGATCGCTGGGGGGGGGGGGGGGGGGGGGGGGGCGGGTTGAGGGGCGGTTGCAGGGGTTAGGGATGGGGGGTGGTGGGCGGCTGCAGGGTTTGGGGGAGGGGGGCGGCTGCAGGGTTTGGGGGGGATGGTGTTTTGTGATTTGGGTGGGGCGGGACACTTTGTTCCATTTTGGAATTCCCACATTTTACTTTTTTTTATTATTTATAATTACTCAAAAATAATATTTTTAATATTTTTAGAATTAGAAATTAAATTTGGTGACGGAAATTTCTATCAATAATCCGTCACTGCCAAAATTAATCTTTTAAAAATTTATAAACACTTGGATTACAATTTTTGTGACGGCTGAATTTGTCACTGTCTGGTTGCAATTTTGGTTACCAGTTTTGTGGCAGATACCCCGTTACTACGGTGGTCACTAAGTTTTAGAGTCCATCCTACCCGCGCATTCTGTGATCGGTCTATCACTAATCCGTCACTAAGTTCATACTACGGTGACCAAATTCCTGTCTGTCACTACTCCGTCAGAAATAGTGACTGATAACAGGCCGTCACTAGTTTTCCGTCATTATACGCTTGTTTTCTGGTAGTGTGTTAAACAGCACCGTTTGAAAATAAGCATTTTTTTTTGAACTTAGAAATTAGCATCTTACAGGGGCTAGTACAACATCTTTCGGTTTTATGGGAATCTTCCACTACCAAAAGTTTGGTCACTAAAAAACTCAAACTTTCTGCTCAATTTTTTCATTGGAAAAAGGCGCCATTCGTAAAAGTTTTCGTGGACTAAATTTTTTTTAGTCGCTGGAGGTGAACCTTTAAGGACCAAAATTTAGTCACTAAAAGTTTTACCTCTGCCACCAAGGTGATAGCTTAGTGGTACTGGGCGGAGATTCTAACCTCATGGTCCCAAGTTCGAGTCGCTGCGGCGACGATTAAAATGTGGCTTCGGCCATTGCTTGGACATGAGGTATAGGACCGCTCTTGGACCGCCAGTAGCCGGGGTAGTGCCAGGTGTGACGTACTCACACGTGGGACTCGAGCCAGAGCCTAGAGGGGTAGTTGAGCCGGGCCCACGGGTGGGGAAGGCATGAGTAAAATCGGTCGGGGTGCCCAACACACGGCCATTTCTGCCTGCATCAAACATTCTCCTAGCGGGGCGGGGGCCCAGTGAGGGCTACTACACGGGGGTGGGTTTGTCCCTTCCTCCCCCCTACCCCTTTCGTTTAACAAAAAAAAAAGTTTTACCTCCAGCCCGCGCAAAATATTGGACTTGTGCCAACTTGGTATTGCTTTTCCGCGACCAAATATGCATTTAGTTGGTGTAGGACAATTATTTAGTAACTAACAAGAACGTTGGTCGCAGATAGCCTTATTTTCAGCGACCAAACTTTAGTCGCCACACGTTTTACCTCTACCCCGCCAACTTGGTTTTGATTTTCCGCAACCAAATATGCATTTAGTCGGTGTAGGACAATCATTTAGTAACTAACAAGAATGTTGGTCGCAAATAGCCTTATTTGCAGCGACCACTATTCATTTAGTCGCCGAAAGTGGTCGTTGAAAGTGTATTTTTTTTGTAGTATGATCCCATTCCAATGTCTTCGGGTTGGAGTAGAACTGAATCTTACTAATAAGTTAACTGCAAAGGCTATATCAGGTCGAGTGCAATTTGTAAGATACATTAGTGCACCAATAGCACTCAAATATGGTACTTCGGGATTAAGAATTTCTTCATCCTCTTCAGGAGGATGAAATGGGTCTTTCTTCACATCAAGTAATCGAACAACCATTGGGGTACTCAAAGGATGAGCTTTATCCATATAAAAGTGCTTCAGAACTTTTTCTGTATATGTTGACTGATGAACAAAGATTCCATTTGGAAAATGCTCGAGTTGCAGACCGAGACAAAATTTTGTTTTTCCAAGATCTTTCATTTCAAACTCATTTTTCAAATAAGTAGCGGTTCTTGTGAGCTCTTCAGGAGTTTCAACAAGATTAAGATCATCAACATAAACCGTAACAATGGCAAATCTGGATTCTGACTTCTTAATGAAAACACATGGACATATAGGATTATTCTCAAATCCCTCCTTTAATAAATATTCATTAAGGCGATTATACCACATGCGCCCGGATTGCTTCAACCCATATAAAGATCTTTGAAGCTTGATAGAATACATGCTTCGGGATGTACTTGAATTACATGCTTCAGGCATTTTATATCCTTCGGGGATTTTCATGTATATATCATGATCCAATGATCCATATAAATATGTAGTGACTACATCCATCAACCGTATATCTAATTTTCTGTAACTACCAAGCTAATCAAAAATCTAAATGTAATTGCATCCATAACGGGGGAATAAGTTTCTTCATAATCAACCCAGGTTTCTGCAGGAAACCTTGTGCAACAAGTCGTGATTTATATCGCACAATTTCATTATTTTCATTACGCTTCCGTACGAATACCCACTTATATCCAACGGGCATTACACCTTCAGGTGTTTGGACTATAGGTCCAAAAACTTTTCATTTTGCTAATGAGCTTAATTCAGCCTCAATAGCTTCTTTCCATTTTGGTCAATCATTTCTACGTCGGCATTCTTCGACGGTCTTTGGCTCACTTTCCTCATTATCTTTGGTAATGTCAACATTACTTCTGGTAATGTCAAGAGCCACTTTAAATGAAAATATATTGTCGGCAATGGTTTTTTTTCTATCACATATTTCTTCTGTACTTATATAATGTATTGAGATCTCATTATTTTCATGTATATGTTCCTCTTCAGGGGATAACTCTTCAGGAGGTTCCTCTTCAGGAGGTTGTGTTTCTGGAGATTGTAGAATGGGAGTTATGGTCTCTTCAGGAGCACCAAATTTTATGGTCTGTTTTGTGGGTATGGCCTCTTCAGGAGCGCCAGTTTCTTTTCTTTGTACTTTTTTCTTTCGGGGATTCTTATCTTTCGATCCAATAGGTCTTCCACGCTTCAAGCGTGCCTCAGACTTATTCGCTGCTTTATTTGCAAGTTGTCTTTCAGGGACCTCAATCATTGCTGGAGCATTAACAGCAGGAATATGAGATTTTACTACACTTCTGGTGTCAGTAAATACATCCGGTAATTGATTTGCAACACTTTGCAAGTGTATAATCCTCTGAACTTCTAATTTACATTGATTTGTACGAGGATCAAATTGAGATAACGGCAAATTATTCCAAATGATTTTATGTTGTGCTTCAGGCATCAACTTTTCTTCCCTTAATGATGGAAAGATTGTTTCATTAAAATGACAATCATCAAAACATGCCTTAAACAAATCTCCTGTAAGGGGCTCAAGATATCTAATAATAGATGGAGAATGAAAAACAACATATATACCAAGTCTACGTTGAGGACCCATATTAGTGCGTTGTGGGGGTGCAATTGGAACATATACAGCACAACCAAAAGTGCGAATATGAGCAATATTTGGTGGTTGACCAAATGCAAGTTGCGAGGGAGAATATTTATGATAAGCAAATGGTCTAACCCGAACTAATGATGCTGCATGCAATATAGTATGTCCCCAAGCAGAAACAGGTAATTTTGATTTCATAAGCAAAGGTCTAGCAATCAACTGAAATCTTTTGATAAATGATTCAGCTAAACCATTTTGAGTATGTATATGAGCAACAGGATGTTCAATATCAATTCCAATTGAAATGCAATAGCTATTAAAAGCTTGAAATGTAAATTCACCTGCATTATCCAATCGGATTGTCTTAATTGGATAATCAGGAATTGTGCTCTCAATCTGATTATTTGAGCAAGAAGTTTAGCAAATACAATATTTCTAGTAGAAAGAAGACAAACATGTAACCATCTAGTTGATGCATCAATCAAAATTATGAAATATCTAAATGGTCCATATGAAGGATGTATAGGCCCACAAATATCTCCATGAATTCTTTGTAAAAATGAAGGAGATTCAAGAACAAGTTTTGAGGGGGATGGCCTAACAATCAATTTACCTTGAGAACAAGCAGAGCATGGATAATCACTTGGTGAAAGAATCTTCTGGTTTTTTAATGGATGCCCAAATGAATTCTCAATAATTCTCCTTATCATTATAGAACCTGGATGTCCAAGGCGATCATGCCAAATCATAAATATCTTTGGATCAGTGCACCTTTGGTGCATCACAACATTTGATTGAATCATTCTCATCGGTATATAATACAACCCAGATGAGAAAGCAAGCAACTTTTCCAAAACGAGCTTCTGGCTCGAATTTATTTGAGTAGTAAGAAGAAGTTCTTTGTTGCCTTCATCGGTGGTTTCAATATGATAACTATTACGACGTATATCATTAAAACTCAATAAATTTCTTCTAGACTTTAAAGAAAATAGAGCATTGTCAATACAAAATGTTGTGCCTTTTGACAACATAATATATGCTCTTCCAGAACCTTCAATTAAATTCGATGAACCCGATATGGTATTGACATTGGCATTGCTTAATTTCAAGCATTGAAAATACTTTTCATTTGTAAGAATTGTGTGAGTTGTAGCACTGTCTACCAGACAAACATCATCACCATTCAATTCATCAGTAAGATCTATATCTCTACAAACATGCAAAACATATATAAAATTTTATTACATAAAACATAACATAAAGTCTTACAACATGATAAAGAAAAATGTACTAATTAAAGGAAACACTTCCATCACCAATCAAATGATCAATTCTGCCACTATGATCTTCAAAGAAATCAGAAACATCAAGATGAGTAATATCAACCCCATTAGAGTTTTCGAAATGTGTTGATGGTTTAACAAAATTTGTTTCAATTTTTTTTTCTTTTTCTTTCAAAGAGGCTTGGTAGAGGTCTGCCAAATGCTTAGGTGTACGACAGGTACGCGACCAATGTCCGTTCACCACATCTATAATACACATCTTCAAAATTTTTTTTACTCTGAGAGCATTCTCTTTTATTTGAGTTATTCCACTTTCGGTAGTTCTACTTCTGGTCAAGGCCGGCCCGAGCCCTAGGCAACCGAGGCGGTCGCCTAAGTCCCCGGTCCAATGGAAGGCCCCCGTGAGGCTGACTAAAAGGAAGCAAAGGCCCCATATAAAACAGGATCTGGAGCTGGCTACGAGTCTTCCCCCTTGATGGAAGGGAGGTGGAGAGTTTCCTGGCTTGCAGAGGGGCAATTTGGGAAGTTGGGGACAGTAGTTTTGTTTTGGGTGGGGAGAGGGAGAGGGAGAGAGAGGGATTTGGTTGGCTTGATAGACGCCTGAAGCCACTCTTATCTTTCATCCCTTCTCTTTTTTGGTTTTGGTCTTGTTTTCCTTCCCTCACATTACTCCTGATCCAGCTGGGCCATCCGGAAGAAAGATAGGGGGATCGGAGATGGACTTCTTGGAGGGTGGAGATTTTTTTAGTTTTCTCCTCTCGGTTTCTTCTCCCCTCTTGGGTGGTAGAGAGGACCGCCTGCTCAATCAAAACCGGGGCTTTCTAGAAAAGGAGGGAGGGGGTTGAATGGCTGCTGTGCTGTGATGTTGCAGTTGCCGCTTGGGTACTTACTTGAATGGGAGATGGTGGGATGGGATGAATTTCCCATAATGACCCTACTTTCTCTTATAGAGAGGTTCCTTTATGGACAAATTCTTTTCTTTATCTTGACCATGAAGTGCCATGGGATGACCTTTTCACGGTAAATAGTATTGCCAAGCATTATCTCAGTTATTTAATCAGTTTCATGCCCTTCATTTAGAGTAATTACTTTTATGTGCTTCCCTTCAAGAATTATATTAAATTAAAAAAGCTTGTTGTCTATCTTTATTAGATTCATGTATCTTTGTTGAAATAATGTACTTGATAGCTATCTATTTTTATATATTTTTTTAAGTATTTTATATTTATTAAAAAATTATTATTAAAAAAAAGAGGCTCCGTTCATTGGATTCGCCTTAGGCCCCAGAATGTATTGAGCCGCCCCTGCTTCTGGTGGTACGGTGTATCCCGCTTGTACGGTGTATCCCACTTGTTATTTCTCCTTTTGGTAATTTCACTTCTGGTGCCACCGTGATAGTTCTTTCTACCACGTCCTCTCCCACGTCCACGATTCTTTTGGAATGATTTATCATTTGCTTCAGAGAATGATGTACCATTCGCTTCAGAAAATGGTATGAAATTAGTGGAACGAGATTGGTGATTTTTCAACAAAAGCTCATTATTTTGCTCAGCCACTAGAAGACAAGATATAAGTTCAGAATACTTTGTAAACTTTCTCTCTCGATATTGCTGCTGCAGGAGCACATTCGAGGCATAAAAAGTAGTAAATGTCTTTTCTAACATATCCTCATCGGTGACTTTCTCACACATAATTTCAAAAGTGAGCTGATTTTAAAGAGTGCAGAATTATATTCACTAACACTCTTAAAATCTTGCAACCTCAGGTGCATCCAATCATATCGAGCTTTTGGGAGGATTACGCACTTTTGGTGCTCATATCTCTCCTTTAAATTATTCCACAAAATAAGGGGATCTTTTACCGTTAGATACTCAGTTTTCAATTCTTCATGAAGATGGTGCCGAAGAAAAATCATTGCTTTAGCACGGTCTGCAGGGACGCTTGATTTTCTTCCTTTATAGTATTTTCAAGGTTTATCGCATCAAGATGGATCTCAGTATCAAGAATCCAAGATAAGTAATTCTTGCCAGAAATATCAAGAGCAACGAATTCAAGTTTGGTAAGATTCGACATTCTTTACAAACAAGAATTATAGGATTTGTATCATGTAATATTCATATAAACAATAATATTGTTCTATACTTTCTTCAAGAATAAAAGCATGATACAAATTGTAAGTAAACAATATGACCATTCTATGTCAATCATGAAAAGCACAAATTAGATATTGAGAATATTAATTTGAGAAAGAAACTTACAGATTGGAGAATGGCACATAAAATATTTTTTTGTGAAAAGAACACCGCGTACTTCCACAATTGGTAGAGCCTTCGTGCTGATAACGTGTTGTAAAATAAAAGGTAAAGAGATTGGAGACAAGAAAATAAATAAAACATAGAAATTGTAGGAAATTAGTTCTTCAAGAACTAATAGTATTTCTCATTTTTTTCTTTTGCCTTTCTTTCTTTTTTCATTTGTGTATATTTCATCCTCCTCAAGGTACCCTTTTATAGGCCTAGGGTTATAATGAGGAGATATAATGGTGATAATGAGAGATATAATAGTCATAATCACAAGACAATTAAAGGACAAGAGACGGTAAAAAGGTGGATGAATGTAGACATCCCCAAGGGATAAGGGGCACATCTAGGAGTTACAAAAGATGGAAAACCCAAGAGGTGGGAAAACTCAAGAGGTGAAGGTTAAGTGGTCATCCACCCAAATACGGTGGATTCATAACACATGACACTTTATCTTATAAGATAATGTCATAAGCCTCATCAATCTCTTGAACAAAAAAAAAAAAAATATCCGTTGGAACCTGGCTTGTTAATGAATTGCTTGGAGGAAATTGCCGGCGAGGATGGAGCGTCCCGGCCGTAAGAGTTCTCAATGCCTGTTGCTATCTGTAGGGAACTTTTTCTCTCAATGTTTTGATGACAACAACAATAATTTATGCTGATTTAGGGTACATTCTATTGTTCTATGTTTAAAAAGAATAGGAATAAAGGCAGCTTTCTACTCTCCCACTGTGAGAGCAATTGCATAACAAAATGTAGACTTAGAGCTGATTAAACCATGAGGCGGGCTGGGCTCTGGCCGGATTCTATTGCAGAAGTTAGGCCCTCTGGCTATACTCGGGAACGGCCTGGCATGACCAATGGGCTTAAATTTATGCCCAAGCTTGACCATTGGGCTTAAATTTTTTGCTTGGAAGTGGAACCAACAATGACCCAGGCTATTTTAAACTCAACATGCAGACGGAGATCAAGTCTGTCTTTGTTTTAGTGACCCAATGGCTTACTAGGCTTAGTACATGGCTTATGGAGCAATAACTTTTGTGAATATAATATCTCGGGCTAGGTCGGGCTGTTTTTCAAATTTTTCAAATTCGACCCAATTTTTTGATGGGGTTTGTTGTTTTGCCTAGGGCTGTCCCATGGGCTTATTTTTAAAGCCCAAGCCCGCTAACTTTTGATCTGAGCTGGATAGGCTGGTGGGCCACCTAGCCTTGAGCAGCTCTAGTCTAGGTAATGAGATTTTATAATCCTCTTTTTTATCTTTACTCCCATTTTGAATGGACGTCACCATTTATATTTCTTAAATATAATATGGACACTTTTTAATATGGTGGGCCACCACTCTCAACGTGACCATTCACACATTTATGAACCTCCCAAGAGACATTCATTGAATTAAGTTTACTTACTTCCTCAACATAACATACCGGTATTATGTGAAATAGTACATTGTGGTAATTTCATTGATGATTCATGCCATAAATAGTATCCGAGCTATAAATTGTCTGGATCCCTTAAGGAAACTTAGCATATTTACGTAAAATCATAAATACTCAGAAGATGCATCCCCCACCTTCCACCAAGAAAACCCCTATAAATAGGGCTTTCAGACATCGATCTTTTTCCAGAGTTAAGGCTTCATCCTTCTGATTTCTCACATACTAGTAGTCATGGAGTGCAAGGGTGTGAAGGCGATCT
Organism: Phoenix dactylifera; assembly: GCF_009389715.1. Taxonomy (NCBI): domain Eukaryota; kingdom Viridiplantae; phylum Streptophyta; class Magnoliopsida; order Arecales; family Arecaceae; genus Phoenix; species Phoenix dactylifera. The sequence goes on from NW_024067804.1 coordinate 345,120, forward strand.
TCGCAATAGCTGCCATTCTGGCCTTGCTTGTTGGGCAAAACTCGGCATCAACGCATTCAAATTGCTATGATCCTTGTTACGCCCATTGCAGGTGGGAGACTTATCCCCCTTGGTTTTGTAAATACCAGTGTACTCTTGAATGTCTCGTTCCTCCTCCTGCTGCAAAGGTTGACTCCGGGTGTAGCCTTGCATGTGCCAAGTCCTCCTGTGGCCAACATGATAATCCAGGTGAGATCAACATTATATTATATGAGCCACTTGTTCATTAATCATAGATTATATCAGCTATATCTCTGATAATATATATTCTTTGATGCTTGATGACAGAGGGAATTGATATGGGGGCCTGCTTGTTTCAATGCTCAAAGAGCTGCACCAAAGTGACGAAGTCTCTCTGATGGACGTCTTCTTACGTCATGGGAGATCTAGGAGTGATGAAAAGAATAAGCTCTTGGCTTTAACTTGCAATAACATGAAAATAATGTCCTCCAAGTTTGAATGATGTATGGCAGAATTTAATGCAGTTCTCTTTGTCACATTCAAGTGTTTCTTATCTTTTTTATGCTTTTTTGTGTCTTTGCGATCTCTCTCCACTTAGCAGAAGACAGGGACCCAAGTTTTATCTTTTTTTTTGGTTTCAGGTCGGAGACATGAGTTTTGAGTTTTGTCGCAGAGGACTTTAGATGCAGTGTCTGTGACTTCGCATTATTTTATTGAAAAAGAGAAAAAAGAAACATAAAAGGCTTTGAGGGCTTCTCCATTTGTTTTAAAGAAGAAAGAAGAGAGAGAGAGAGAGAGAGTCACAGACAAATAAAATAATTAATTAGAAGATGATGCGGCAATGTCGAGTCATGGATTGCATGGGAAGGAATCTAAAATTTGAGTAACTAATCACACGATACTTTATCTCATAAGATAATGTCATAAGCCTCATCAAGCTCTTGAATAAATAAATAAATAAATAACTACTGACCCTATATTTTTTTGTTAGAGCCTGGATCCTTGATGCTTGGAGGAAATTGCCGGCAAGGGCGGTGCGTCCCGGCCACAAAGAGTTCTCAATGCCCGTTGCTAGCTGTAGGGAACTTTTTGTCTCAATGTTTTGATGACGACAATGATAATTTATGGTGGATTAGGGTACATTCTATTGTTTTATGTTTAAAAAGAATAGGAACAAAAGCAGCTTTCTACTCTCCCATTGTGAGACAGCGATTGCCTAACAAAATGTAGACTTGCAGCTGATTAAGCCACGAGGCAGGTCGGGCTGCGGCCGGATTCTATTGCAGAAGTTAGGCTCATTGGTTGTGCTCGGGATCGGTCTGGCATGACCAATGAGCTTAAATTTTTGCCCAAGCCTGCCATTGGGCTTAAAATTTTTAGAAATATATACATAATAATGGTTAGCTTACAATTCAAACTTTATGCGTGACCTATCAAAAATATCTTACTTTGCAATAAACACAATCAAGATTAGCGGAACCGATACCGGGAGAAAATCAGTCGATAACTGATTTGGTATGGTACAGATCTGCACCTATGTCATTCCAAGATGTTCAAACATAGGAAGAGCAGGAGAGAAAGAGGGAGTGTCTAATAGCCCAGCTCTTTAGGCTAATGGCCCAGCTTGAGAGGCCAGGGCCCATTAGCAGGGATATTGCACGCAGGAGAAGAAGAAGAAGACTTCGATTAGGAGCCTTTTGTCTTTCTCGATTTTGGCAGAAAGCTAGACTCTTGGGGGCAATCCAAGTTCATATAAAACTCTAGGATTTCTTTTGTTTAAGATCCTTCTCCTCCATTGAAAGCCATCACCTATTTCTCCAAAAATCTCCACCAATTTTGAGTTCCTTCTTTCGAGTCTATTCCTTAGATCTTTGTTGGATAAGCCATTAGGCCACCTTGCCGGACCGAGGTAATTGCCCTATGCCTCCTCTCTTTCTTTATCTAGTTTTGTAGTTGTTGCCATCTTCATTTGGGCCGGCAAAATGCTGAGTTTTCAATCTGAAATAGGGTGCACGATTTCAATTATTTTCTTTTCTTATTCACCGTCATCGACGACCGGAATAGGCCGAGCTTTGCCGCCTTCCAAGATCTCCAAGGTCATGTAGCCATCGATTAGGAGAATCAGTCATGATCTAGGTCGAGTTCATGTGGATCTTTCCTTGCTCTTCTTGATTTTTCTTCCTCTTTTCAATGCCGGCTGATGACCATCACCAGAGATGCTGTGGTGGAGGGTCCACCCTTGGCCACTGTCGCCAGGATCAGCCGCCTTAGCCATTGCCACCATTGATTCAAAGAGAAAGGGAGAGATGAACTCTCCCCTATTTTGGAGAAAGGAGTTTTTCTCTCTTCTTTCTCTTTCTCCTTTCTCTCTCTTACCCATCCTTTCTCTCTTTTATTTCTCTCTCTACTGGACTTTCTCTACTATCTCTCTAGAGATGTTGGATCCAGTATGGTACCCCTCTCTGTGATTTTGGATCAACTTTTTGAAGGGTCTGATCCATGGTCGGCGGTGGCATGGCACACCAACCCCACCTTGGCTCTTCTCAAACACTGTTAGAATTGGTCACCTCTGATCTCTGTTAAACCACCCATACCCTATTTTGAGTATAATCATATGAATTTCACTTTGATCAAACCGACTGAAGTGTCGGGCACTTCTCCTTAGTCAGCCCTATAAAGGTATTAGGACTTATGATTTTTGTTCTTAAATTAATCATGATTAAATTTTAATAAAATAATAATGCAATATCAGATATAGGTTGTGAAGGAGGATTTCAGAATTAGTTGGATTATCTGCTCGTTATTCATGCAAGGTAAGTATTAATCTACCTTTTTTAGATTCTTCATTTGTATATATTATTTTTATATCAAATAAATTGATAATAGATTATATGTAATTTATTAATTTTATGAGATAGTGATTTGAATTAAAAATAGATATGTAAATTGGAGTAATATTTTTTAGAATACTGTGAAATTATGTATTGTTCTTACATCTTATATGCATATTTTGATTAGATTATAATATATCTGTTATTTTGTAAAAAGAATTAAATTTGAACTCTCAGCCTGACTATGATATATTGTGGACCCTGCCAATCGGAGGTTATGCATTGGCGCTTTAATTATTATTAAACTCATTGATTTTATTTTGGCCTTGCCACAGGATATAAATGTGCTATTTTGACCCATTTTATAGGATATAAGTGCGGTATTCTGGTCCACTCCATATGGTATAAGTGTAGTTCTATTTCTCGCTTGGCTACACGGTGTAATTAAGGCTATTGAGTTGAATGTGATTTATTTCGAATCAGATTTATGATTTCTAATATGAATATTTAGAAGATATGCATTTTAATGAATTTGTGTTTTGAAAAAAATTGATTATATTTTTATACTGATTTATTGTAATTTATTTTTATATTTTATATTATTATATTAATTATCTAGTTTAGATATTCATTACTTACTGGGTTGTCTAGCTTATTAATAAGATTACAGATCTAAAGAACTAGCATGCTTGGGGTTCAATATGGGAGAGTGACTAGCAGAAATTTTGCATAATTTATCTTAAATTAGAGTTTACTTAAATTGATGTACTATCTCAAAATATTGTGAGTCATTTAAATTTTGAGTTAGTTATTAAAATAAAGTTGCATATTGTCATTTAAGGTTGTTTTGTTGAATGTTCATGATATCATAATGAGATGCCATGCATGCTTGTGGAAAGAGTTTTCCAAGAATATGCGGTAGGTGTCGCGACCCTCAGCTTATGAACTCGGATCGGGTGCAAGGCAATTAATATGGTATTAGAACATAAGTGGATAAATCATAAGTTATAGATTCTGACATAACATGAATGTAGATGGATAGACACTAGAAATATTGAAACATTTGTTTGTAATGATAATGACATAAGTTATTCTAATAACTGATAATTAATTGATATGCTTATTAAAGGTTTGCTGCTATCCGATGGACAGCCGATGCAGCAGTAGTTGCTCCAACAACAGTTGGCCCCACAACAACAAATGCAACTGCATCATGCACAACAACAAATAGGACGAGGGAAGCAGCAGGAGCAGCGTAGTAACATAGTAGAGTTTAAGAAGCTGGCCCCTCCAGCTTTCAAGGGGATTATAGAACCTTTGAAAGCTAAAAATTGGCTTACAGAGATGGAGAAAGCATTTGCCATTCCAAGATGCTATGATGATGAAAAGATTCTTTTTGAATCATATATATTCCAAGGTGAGGTATTCAACTGGTGGTGGATGCTGGAACATAAATATGAACAAGATAGGGAGCCACTTAAGAAAGATTCTGAGGAGCATTCTATGATAAGTATTTTTCTCTTAGTGTAAGGATGCAGAAAAAACAAAAATTTATTCATCTACAAAAAAGAAAAATGACCGTTGCAAAATATGAAGCTAAATTTATGGGCTAGCTAAATTTATTCCAACGTTAGTCGAGGATGAGCTAGATCAAGTACATAAATTTGAGATGGAACTGAAGACTTAAATTAAAAAAATATGTGGTACCTTATGAGTTGACTACTTATGTAGCTATGACAAACAAAGCGTTAATAATTGAAAGAAAAGTCAATGAAGCTCATGCGAAGAGAGAAAGAAATCAAAAGAAAAGAAATCGGTCCAATGAATCTCAAGGACAAAGTAATAGAAACACCGGGAGTTCAAACAAGAGATTGACAAGTGATAATTCTAGGCCAACGGATGACATTAAGTGTTTTAGATGTAATAAAGCTAATGCGGAAGAAGATTGCTATTGGATTACCGATGCCTGCTTTAGATGCAACAAGATAGATCATAAAATTACTTTATATCCATAAAGAAATAAGGATTAGTTTGTCAAGATAGTTGAACAAAATAAGGATGGAAATCAGAAGCCCTGGACCTAAGGAATGGTCTATGCTCTTACACAACAAGATGCACAAGCTACTTATGTGATAATGACAGGCACCAATCTAATTCTAGTATTTATTCCTATATTTTGTTTGATAGGAGTATTACTTATACCCATTGCTTTTGTTAGATGACTCCACGGAGTATAAGTGTGGTATTCTGGCCCACTCCACAAAGCATAAGTGTGATATTCTAGCCCACTCTATAGGATAAAAGTGTGGTTCTATTTCTGGTCTAGCCATAGAATATAAGTGTGGCTATAGTTTAAGGCTGTTGAGTTGCATATAATTAGTTTCCAATCGAATTTATGATTACGTATATGAATATGATATAGATTTTAATGAATTTATATTTTGAAATGGAATTGATTATGTCTTTATGTTGATTCATTGTATATTGATATTTTATATGATTAAATGAATTGTCTAGTTAAGGTATTTATCACTAACTGAGCAGCCTAGCTCATTATGCAATTTCTTACAATTTTTATAGATTCGAAGAACTATCATGACCGAGGTTCAATATAGGAGAGCGATTAGCAGAACTTTGGCACAAATTATCTTATATTCGAGTTTATTTAAATTAATGTACTACCTTAGAATATTGTTAGAATTGTGAGACATTAAAATTTTGAGTCAGTTATTGAAATAAAGTTGCACATTATCATTTATGGTAGTTTTGGTGTATATTCAAAATATTGTGATGAGATGCCATGCATGCTTGCGAGGAGAGTTTTCTATGAATATGCGGCGGTTGCCGCGACCCTCAACTCGTGAACTCCGGTTGGGGACATGACAAACTATAAGAAGGAGAGAGAGGAAAGAGAGAGAGAAGGAGAAAGTTAGCAAACCATATGAAGATTCAAATCGAAATTTACAAAAAAAATAGACCTTGCTTCAGTAGTGTGGGGAGAGAGTGGGAGGGATAGAGGGAGAGGAAAGGGGGAAGAGTTGAAATCATCAGAAACGAAGAGATGAGACCGTAGGAGCTCCAGTAGTATTTATGCATCAAACTGATTAGATGAACCATAATGGAAATTGATCACTCTAGTTCGACATGGGTCAACAGATTCTAAGAGCAATACATGGGGAATTGGCACAATGGTTCTAAATGGGTAGCATCTAAATCTCACCCACACCCACAAACAGAGACCTAAGATTTCTTTTTCCTTATTTATTTTTTGGCTAAAAAGTAAATACCATTATACATTTTATCTAGATTTGCAAATGCTGTAATGTCATCCCTGCATTTTCTAATTTGACGCAATGTCATCCATTAACCTCCCAATGTGGGACAGAGCTTACTGCCAGTGCCCAATGGCAATGTTTTTGGAGTTAGTTGACTGATACGGATTTATTGGTCTATTTTAAAATGGGATGGAATCTAACATGGACCCAAAAGAGTCTAGGCACTAAAATACCTAGTTAACGGTGCCGCTAGAAGGATCGTTATATTAGAAATATTTGTAAAAAATAATATTTTGTGAAGATATAAAAAAATATAAATTTTAAAGGGGTATCCACCTAAATTTAGATTTTAAGGTGGGTATTTATTTAAAAAAATCAAAAAAACAAAGCCACTAACATTTTTTGCCGTCGCATTATTTTTGCGTTCCATTTTGCCCATTGTCCATCGGCTGCTCGACCTCTCCTCAGTACTCACTCACGACATCGACGCCGTTTCAAAGCAAGGAATGACTTCTAGAGAGAGAGAGATATAGGGAGGGAGAGAGGATGCCGAAGCGGACGACGCACACGTACTCGAGCGAAGACGCGGCGCCCGACGGCCCCGAATCCGACCTCTTCGTCTACTACTGCAAGCACTGCGGCTCCCACGTCCTCATCACCGGTCCGTAACAAAATCTCCTCTCTCTCCATCCTTTCTGGGGTTGTAAATCTCGTAGCCCCTACATTCGTCCATCTCTTCTCTTATTCTTTCTTATTCGATTGATTTATGGAATTGCTTGATTTAGGATTTAGAAGTCACGTGGGTCTGATCAGATGAAAGTCCCTTCTTCGATTTTTTGCAAAAATTAAGACTGGTTTTGTTTAGCAGAGTGCTAATTCTCACTGGATCTATGCAGTATGAGTATAATCCAGGGATTAGTGTTTCAAAAGCATTGCGCCCATAATGAGATAAACAATGATACAAATCCTGCTTCAATCAATAGGAGTTATTAATTAGAATTATTAGGATGAATCTGAACCGGAGTTCAGAAGACTTCATATAAGTGGTGGGTAATTTAAAGGGAAACATATAAAGAACTGGGGTGGGAGGCCAGTTCACCCTAGTTCTTTGTTGACTTAGTTTATCATATTTATGTGCGATAGAGCATGAAGGAAGCAGAAATGATGAAATTAGTTGCTAGCTTGATCTCATCTGTAAATAGAATGAGTTTGATACGATGTTTCCTTTTTTTCATCTAGTTTGAATTTTGAGAGGAGGAGGAGGAAGGGAGTAGATGTCTTGATTGATTTTCAGTTTCGGAGACAAGTAGGTAGAGGAGTCGAACTATTGCCTTCTATCATGGCTTGCTGCAATCAAATTACAGAAAGACTATGAAGATCCTTGAGTTTCTGGTGGAACATCCACTTTGTGTTTACAATTATTCGACGTCATGGTTTACAGGAATACTGTGTAGTAGGAAGAATTGTGTGTACTGCTTTTACTTTCATGCATGATATGAGTCTTTTTCTGTGTTTCCCTCCTAGGAAGACTTTTCAGGACTCAGGAGAGATCTAGATAAATAGCAAGTTAGGTTTGGCAAATTTGTTCTTGACAATTAGAGGAGGAGACTCTTGAGCACCTAGTTCATAATTTTTCTGCATGAAATACCTCTCCATTGTAGCAGGTGACTTTTTGACTTTTCACTGTTTTACTTATGATCCTTCGATGGGGGAGAAAAAAGCTTTTAGAGGTCGGTCTTTGACTACGAGTAGTGTCATGGGAGGTTTAGAAATCAATACCTTCTAGAGAGGCATCTGGTCTTTTATGGTGCTTGGAGAAACATTTTTCATACTTCAAATTAATGGACTGCATAGGCTGCAATTCGTTTAGCTGACAATTTCTTTCTTTTTTTCAGGAAAAAATCTTACATTCTCTCTATTTCTCCTTTGTTTTGTTTTACCACCATTTACCTTGTCACCTTATCAAAGCTGAAAGAAGATTCCTTTTTTCGTATCTGCTCCTTAACTTGCTTTTTCTGATTAAGGACTTTTAAATTAAATCCTTTTAGCATTATTTGGAATAAATATCCTTGTTTGATGAACCTGCTATATGAAAATTCTTGTGAAAGGGCAAAATTAGTTCTCTTCTTTTTTGGAAGTATGGTCTTAATAGGAACTAACATCTTATTGCAACATAATTCCATTATAGTGTGCCTTGTCTAAACTATAAAAACTAACATTTCCTTCTTTTCATGATAAGAAATGCATGCTTTCTCTAGGTCTGACCATTGAAGGTATCTTTTTTCTTCAGTTTTAAAGCATTGAATTAGATACTGATTTTTTTCAAAGTACATTTATTTAGCTATCACTAAATTCATTATTGGGTTTCCGATGTAGCTGTTGCTTGTTATCTTATCTCTTACTTCTTTATTTTCCTAATAGGTTTCTATGCTCTTGTTGATTGTGTGAAATTCTAATACTCAAGCTGATCCATTTGCTGCTTTCAAAACCTACTAGAAAATGGTTCCCTGTTTTTTTTTTTTCTATTGTTTCATTGAATTGTGTTATTAGTAAGCAGATGATGTGTTCTGAAGTGTTTGTTCTGAAGATACCCAATTGCAGAAGATGCCAAAGAGGAAGACTGACAGAGCACATGTGCTGGACAAGAAAAAATATCTTGCAAGATTGAATGTTAAAGAGGCAGGAAAAGTTCTATTAAAACGGTATCCTAGCTACACATTATTCTTATTCAACTATGATGTCTGATAATTGTCTTATTCTGTACTTACACATATAACATATCTTATTTAATAGATGTTGGAAAGACGAACTTAGCCCATTATGTATGTGAAATGTCTCAGTTATATAATGGGCTAAAGAATTGGCAGCACTGATCCTTATTGACATGGGCGCATGACAATCAATAGCTTACAAAACTCGGTTGTTAGTAAATTGTAGAATCTGAAGAACACTTAGACTTTTACCTGTAGCAAAGGGGGCAAACATTGTATTTCTCCCTTTCTACCGTGAACAACAATCCTATACCTAATGTCTTCATGACTGTTGAAAGTCATGTATGCCATTTTCTCTAGCAATAAATGTATGCTTTCAACTTTGTACCACACTAATGGTGTGTCGTTTCTTCCCCAAATTGTGATTCTTCCAATTTGAGGCATCATGTGCATGCTTGATGGCGCACTTCATTGAATTGTAGCACTGTTTTCTTTTGGCATTCCTCCAGAATCGTCATATCATTCATTTCAAATCAATTCATTCTTAATGTTATTACTATGTCAGATCATTTTTCCGTTGTAATGCTTGTATTTAGGACCACATTGCCTTGATATGTTATTAGTTTTTGGTTAGGATTGCGTTGTTGAAATTAACTACCTATTGGAAAGCCTGAACTTTCTTTAAGTTGCTTCTGACAATTGGAGTGTAAAGATTTGATAAATTATAGTAGTTCTGGAGCTCACATGTGCAAGATATAATTTTCATGCAGCGGTGAGGGAAAACTGGAAAAACAGTTCCGCATGACTTGCACAGGTTGTGAACTTTTTGTTTGTTATCGTTCAGAAGAGGATTTAGAAGGTGCTCCTTTCATTTATGTTGTTGATGGTGCACTAAGCTCGGTTGCAGCAGAAACAAACCCACAGGTACATATATTAGGTTACCCATGCATATATTTCTATTTATCCATTTTGATTCCTGTAAGTGAGCTGCTTTGCTACTGGAGCTTCCCTTTATGGGCTGCATCTCACTTCTCCTCCTTGGCTTATTACTTTTGGGTTTAATGGCTAGTGCTTAGTTGGAAATGTAACTTGACAGATAGCTAGTAGATCTGGAATTGTTGAGTCAACAAATGAAAAACGGCATGCCTGCTGGTTAACCATACTCAAGTCTAGTTGCTTAATTCAATTCTACTTAGTTTCCTGTGAAAATGCTTAATGTGGATTCGAACTGCTGATGTAAATGAAAATGTGGTGCACCAATCCTTTTTGCTTAAAGAAAAAGGAGAAAATCTTGAACGCCTATAAGAGGTGGATATACCTTTTAACCTCTTAACTATTACTGTTTCTTTTGAGCATGCTTGCCATTCAAAGCAGATATGGGGATTGGAGCTTGTATCTTAATCATCCTTGGATTTTGGTATGCCCAAATTTGCTAGAGGTTTTACTTCATTTTACCTTCAGTAATCCAAAAGCAACTTGTCTTGCATGCATCTGAAGTGATTTCACAAGTTTCATCTTAAAATAGTAATATCTTATTTTATCTTTATAATAAAATGACCTTATTTATCTTTAATTGGACAATCATTTGTTCGGGTGTTTTTTAAATGTTAACTACTAAAGTAGAATGCATTGTGGTATTATGCTTGAAATAATTTTTAAATTTTTAATCAAATCAAAACTTTGCTAGAAATCATTGTCTTACGGTCTTACCTATCTTTTTTTTTATTGGGACTCTCCTAATGTGATTTTTTTTCCTTAACAATGTTTGGTATTTTTTATATATATAATTATTCTTGGAGCTTTTGCTAAGTTTTTTTTTCACACCTTTGCATAAGAAAATGTTTGAACTGAAAAGTATTGCTGTATGTACCAAAAACAGGTATCGCTGTAATACCCTTGCTGAAATTTTTTCTCCGAAATTAATACCTTAACCCTTGTCTTGGATTCTCATGATCAAATTTAATTCATCATGTTTATTGGTGACCTGACTTACTCTTTGGCCTAAGCCACCTAACTGCAGTACTGGTGACAGATTTGCCTTTTCTTCCCAGATAACACACAAAATTATGTTTTTTTTTGGTATGAACACAATATCAAGAACTTATAATATCAGACATAATTCATTAGTATTAAATAATTTTCATATTCCCTTTTGTTTGTATATTTTGACTTTTTTCTGGGATAAGTACGTTGGACTTAGTCATAACATGGCAGGATGCTCCTGTGCCCCCTTGCATATCACAAGTAGGTGGCCTTGTCCAAGTGGCAATTGAAGTCGAAGACCGTGCACAACGTTCAGCAATTACAAGTAAATCTTCCATTCACATAATTTTTTATATTGTTTTCTTGTTAAATCTGTTAAATGAAATTGATGATCATTGGTCAAGGATAAATGTAGCTGATTTTGACCAGAATCCTGCTGATTTTTGTGGGTCTTGCTGCATCACATGGTATAATGGATGCTGAGTTGATCTTATTCTATTTTTACTTTTTATATTTTGTTTTATTTCTATAGTTCTAAAGTACATCATCGTATACTCAAGAGTTGAAGTTGCTTCCCTACTCAATCCTCAGTCGATCAAATATTTTCTGTAGCATATGTAATTTTTCTTACTTTTGAAGGAACTTATGGTTCCATCATGTTATGAAAGTTAATTATATCAATCTCTTATTTGTTTAGGTTGGCATTCATAGCTTGCCACATTAGTCTGGAACCTGTATCTTTTTTCTGAAATTAGAACCACGCTTGGTAACTACCATGTTTTCTATTTCATGATGTTGACCTTCCCCCTTTTTCTGTAATTATTATTGCTAAGGATGATACGATTGGAATCATACTATTCCTTCTCATGTTCTTGAAAGTGTTCTGGTAAGGTCATATTATGGTCAGGGTAAACGACCTAACTAATGAGACTTGGTGGTTATGTTTATGGTTTATATTTCCAAAAAGTTTGATAGATACTGGGTTTTGCAATAATGGTTTGTATTATCTGTGGATTGTTGCAAGATACTATTTAAGAGTAGCCAAGCTGCATTAGATCCCTTTGTATGAATAGAATACTTATTCTTAGAAGAATCCATGTTGGGATGTTTCATATCAGTAATAAGTGTTATCGTGAACATGATATAGTTCATCTAGAATGGACTCTATAGATCCATCAGGTACCTACTATAGATAATATTGTAATATTGCCACTATTACACTGGCTCTTGTTCCTTCTCTCTGCTTGTTACCTTGCCTGTCTACTATGTTGTCAAAGGGGCTCTAGGAACTTAGGCGAGGTGTGGAAGCCCCTGAGTCCCTCAACAATCCCCAAGCAACGTAAGTTTACTAGGGCGGCATCTAGGCAAGTGGCTGGACAAAGCGACAGGCATTTGTCCAGTAGTATTTTTCCTATCCCTTTTTGGTCCATTCTCTTAGAGCTTTATTAGATTTAATTTGAAGGTTATTTTGGTCTATTATAGTTCTTGTAAATCAGGGCTACTCTAGGATGCTCAATGATTTACTTTTTGGGGTTACATTTTCTTTAGAAACATCAAACGTGTTTTGGGAAGTGGTATTTTGCTATCATGTTTGAATTTTAAAGCTACTAAAGGTTGCCTAGTGGTTTGTTTTTGCTGATTTTTATTTAAAACATGATATAGGAAGCAATATTTTGATGTGATGTTTTGAAAGATGTAAACACAATGTCTAATGTGCAAGACTATTATTGTTTTTGATGTTAAAACTTGAATGATTAATCTTATAGTGCTTGTATTGTTTTCAAATAGATGTAGTATTTATTTCTAATGCATTTATCGAACTTTTTAAATCAGTGACTTGTTTTCTTCAGGCAAGCACCTTTTGGGTGCCTAGTGCCTCAGGCAATATAAGGGCCCTATCACCTTAAGGGTGCCTTCTGCTTTTGACAACCTTGCCTATCTAGTAGGTGTAGAGGAGTAGGTAGATTGACCAAGGACAATAGTTTGCATATTTATCATGCTATTGTTAGTGGTTTTCTTGGTTCCCTTTTACACGATGATCTCCATTATCCCCATTACCTTGTTTCTTGGTAGAAGACTAGCATTGGCCATGCCCTAGAGCTTAATGTCAGGACTCAGGAGACAACTTGCTGGCCCAAGTTTGGCCCAGCCCAATGTGCGCTGAAGTTCTGCAGCCAAAACCTGGCCAGGCTAGATCAGATTATCCCCAAGGACTTGGATTGTGTCATGTTGATGCCTGGTATAGAAGAAGAGGTTTAGCAATGCTATGTGACAAGGAAGGTTAAGTACTATGCCCCAGCATGCAGCGGTCATGTTGCAGGTTTGTGTTTTCCATGGTACCAAGGGAGAAGAGAACCAAGGGGAACGAGAGAGGGGGGGAGGGGGGAGAGAGGATGGGGTAGTACTGAGAAGAAAAAGAGTTAGGAATCTTCATTGACGGTGTGGCAACTAGTGAAAAAAGAGATGGAAATGCAGAGTTGTGGACTGGGAGAATGACTTATCTCAAAGGGCTAAGGAAAGGAAATGGATCGGAGGATATAGATAGAGATCTAAGGAAGAGAAACATATTTTCTTTTATTAATATATAAAATAATCATCAGGCAAGGCCAGGTAAAGTTTGGTCTTGGCTCAGCTTGATGGGCTAGAAGTACATGCTTTGGCCCACCCAAATTAGGCCAGGCAGGGCCTGGCCTGATCTGCTCAAGTCTATTTGGTATTATAATTCCAGACATTGTGTATTTATGATGCATGAGTATATTCGAAGATTTGCTTCACATTCCTCATATTCTCCCATTTATTCTTGAAGGGTAAAATTATAGATATAGATTAGTGAAATTGATATCCACGTTTATCATGATTATATATTATAATGGCAACACCCATTTGATGTAAACGTATGCCAATATTAGTTGGATATGGACTCAAGGAAGAAGGTGAAAAGAGAAGTGATGGTCCAGATGATCAACTAAACATGGTGGAAGGACAAGTTACATACAAAGAAATTGTCATAATGTCTATATTATTAGTATTATATTAGTAATTTCTAGAGATGTATATGTATTGGAAATGGTGCTGTGATAGAGGCATACTACTATTATCCCTTTCTTGGTGTTGTGGCCCTGGAGGGCGCTTTTTTTTTTTGGTGAAAAGGGCAATTCATATAGCTCTAGCTTGAGTACATCCAGCCAAATCGAAAGAAAGTAAAGAGTACAAAGAAGTGGGAATGTCAGCTACAGATGTTCACAGAAACTTTCCGGAGTGCCGAGCGACATAGAGCGACCCAGTCAGCTGTTCTGTTTGCCTCCCGATACACATGTGCTGCCTGAAAATCACTCATCTCCTGAACAAATCTCTGGATCTCTAGGATAAGCGGGTGACCATCACCGTACCTATCTGCACCCCGGATCTAATCGATCACCGCAGAAGAGTCCCTCTCGAGATGCACCCGCACGGCGCCAAGGATCCTCCTCACAAAGGATAAGCCCTTCCAAGCAGCCCACAGCTCTGCCCCAACAAAGGTGAGCTCTGGCATGCGACGGCCCCCAGCGGCTATCAACCTGCCCAAGGAGGGTGCTTTCAATAACCAATGCCTACAGGGTGTTCCTGGAAGGAATGCCCTTCTTTTAACTCAGGTGGCTTCACACCATTGCCTGCCATAAAGAGAATTTTGATAGCTAAAGTCTAACTACAAATAAAAGATAGTCGCATCTGTAAATTTTCTCCTATTCAAATATATGAGCAAGATTACACTATGCTAGCACAAGACCTTCTAGATATCTGTATTTATCAGAGCATCCTCTGCAGCCCAGTTCCTTTCTCTCTCAAGTCCATCTAGACGTCTTCCAACCATGACTGGCACAAGCCAGACTGCACTGTGCACCCTGAAATGTGGGAATAACATCTGTCAATTGTGTGGATTCAAAAAATGTTGTATATTCAACCAGCCACACTGACTGATCAAACTTGTCTGATCTAGCTTTACAGATTGTGGCTTACTTCAAAGTTAATGGACCATGAAGTACAAATCACAAGTATATATGACACTCAAAATTATGAGTACAAATAGAATTGAAGACAGCCAGAACTTATTGTATCTAATTATCACTTGGAGATCTGCACATGGAAATCTCGACTTACAATCATGTAATGTGGAGTGTACTCTAGAAGTTCCTAATGGAATTTGTATCCCTCCAGTCATTTTAACATCAATTTTTCCTCCATCATTTGAAATTCACTTCACATTTATACAATAAAAAAGTTTGCCATGTTATTACTGCATCCAATGACTTGAACACACTTCCTAGATTATCTAATGTTTATTTACTTTATTTAGTTTTATCATGTGGGTTTGTTGATCTTTCCTTTGTCAAGCTGAAAACATATTCTAGTCGGCACCCTCCATGGAGACGTGGTAGTCATCTATCATAATCGGATGATAAAATAAGAATAAATATCCCATTACATTTGAAGCAAAAGCATTTAGTGAACCTGTGAAGCAGAACATGAAGCTACTGGGTGCCAAAGATGAAATCTTTTTATCAAAAAATAGATATTTATCCTCGTCTTTAGATCTATTTTAGAGTGGTCAGTTATGCTCAGAACAGAAACAGCAGCTCAACAAATTTGCGTTGTAACCACTAGCACACACCTTGCAGTGGGGATAGTTTAACACGGATATTTATCACATATGAAAAAAAAAAGGAGAATATGGTTAAGTAAATCATTTGTGAAAAGGTACATATTGCACTAGCTGAAGACAAATTAAAAGAAGGATGATTTATATGATTTGGACATATATAATATAGGCCAAAAGATGCACTAGAAAAATAATTTGATATATATAAAAGGAAAAGAGGGTAAAGATAGACTAAAAGCCATATAGGATAAAGTAGTAAAGAAGAACTTGATATCACTACATTTTTTAGCAAGTATAACTTAATCAAAGAAAAATGGAGGAAAAGGACTTATAGCAGAGAAATTCCACAGACCCGGTTATAATGTAATTTTCTTCCCATGCCAGATTTAGTGAAAAACTTTTCTACAATAGACGCCCGAGCGGAACAAAGGCTGGATGGAATCTGTGCCGCGTGCTTTGGAGGTTTGGCTGAAAAGTCGTGGCTTTCACGAAAGTTTCTGTCACGGTTCAAATTTATCACACAAGGTAGAAGGAACATGTTCACATTTTCCGAAAAGCAGAGGAATTGCATGCCCCTTGTCATTTTATTCCCTTAAGGCAAAAACTCAGGAGAGCTTTGTTGCTGGTGCAAGATTACTAAAAGGAAGCTCTACAAAATTTTGTTCATTACTGCATTTTTTTTTCTGTTGTTGTTGTACCATGAATCATATAGGAAGTGTCATATTTCCTGTTAATTTTGATCAGGAGTGAATGCTGATGATGTTCGAGTGAGTGTAGCTGCTCCAGCTGCTCGAGGAGAAGCTAACAACGAATTGTTAGAATTTATGGGCAAGGTTTGCAGTTCTTCCCATTGAGTTATTTGAGTATCATGGGACCTGGAGTAGAAGTCATTGCATGATACTGACTTTATATTGCAATCAACACTGGTTAATGAACTTGAAGACAACTCATGCAATTGTTTTCTGAAACAGGTACTGGGCTTAAGACTGAGTCAAATGACCCTTCAGAGAGGATGGAACAATAAATCAAAACTTCTAGTTGTGAGTTAACTTACCATGAACATTTATTGCTTGAATTACCGGAAAGAGGAAAATAAATTTTAATTAATTATGGTTAAGCAAGGTGCATGAAAAACCGTAAATTCAGTGTGCTGTGTCAGAAGTGGAACAGAATCCAATTGGAGTGAGTGTTGGAAACGAAGAATATATGCTTTCTATAATAAAATCTTAATCAGAAATTCATGGAGAGTCATTTGCCTCCCAGAAATACTACTGGATTGAAATGTTGACGTTGCTAGACCCTGGTATAGCTGTAGTCAAGATTTAGCACTTGAGCTGTTCCATTGAAAACTATTTTTGCGTCTAATGAGTAGATATGAAGATCGAAACATAATATGCCAAAAAAAAATTTGTCTGTTGATGCACGAGATGCTTGTTTCAGGTTGAGGATTTGTCTTGTAGACAGGTGTATGAGAAGCTTTTGGAAGCTGTGCAGCCTTGATGCGGTTCATGTTTTTCTAGCAGAGTCCATTTTGTTTCAGCAGATCTGGTCTGTGACTCGAGTGTGATTGGTAGACTATTGCTTTGAAATTATAACTTGATTGATTATATGTAGATGGCTATATATTATTTGAATTTGTTTGTCCCGTAGCCTGAGTATTAAAGATGGTAGCTGGAGCATGGTCTAAATAGACCATGGAGCTCTTCTGGAAGGACCTGGAGCTGCATTTGCTAGTATTACCGTTACCAAGCATATTGTGCCGCCGATTCATCTTAAATCAATTAAGTCTGAGATGGGCTGCTGACAGTGCTTAATCCCACAGCCAGACACTGACGTGCATGGTAATGTTGTAATCATAGACCATTTGTGAACATATCTTGGGGGTAGGGCTACTTGGTTTCTTATATTTCAGTCAAAAATGTGATTGCTTCTCTCTTTCACATATCAAAATTTGTAACCTAGACTCTCACTTTGGCTTGTATTTAATGTGAAAAATGAAAACTTTACTCCTTAGCTTTCATGTCTCCCTCTTCCTGGGTACTGCCCAATCCTGGGAAAAAGAAGATTAAATGTGATGAATCATGGATTAATGCGCATCAAAAGGCTGGAATTGGGGGTACATACGAGATTATCATGGAAGGGCTATCTCCATGTATGCTGAAAATTGCGAGGCCAGTATGGTTGTTGAAGTGGAAGTTTGGCACTGACATGTCCCAGAACAGTAAGAGGAGGCTTGGTATGGACCTGTGCTAATTAATTATTTTGAGCTGCTTCCGTGATTTGTCAGGAAAAGCAAACACCACCATAGTATTTGATCAATACGTCTGGGAGCAATTGCTTCTATCTTCATGAACTGGGGGCTTTTCCCGATGTGATCTTATCTCTCTACCTGGAAATTGCTTTTATCTTCATGAACTGGGGGGCTTTTCCCAGTGTGATCTTATCTCTATACTTGGAAAATATTCTAGGTTTGAATTTTGGATTGCGCATCCTCGAGTATTGGAGCTTGTGCTATCATATTTCCACTTAGGTCTCCCTTCCTCTGAAAAGACCTTCATCTTCGGTAGCCATCTCTTGTGCGTTTTGTCTCACTTCCTTAGAAGACTTGCTGTTGTAGATGCCAATACGGGCTGTCATACTTATATTTTATAGGTGGAAGAGACCACAAATGTTTGTCATTTACAATGTTGCTAGAGATATTTAAAACATAAATGCTGCGTATGTTTAGTCCTACATCAATTATGCACTAAGTAGATTTTAGGTATTTATACAGGATCAAGTAATCTAAATAATATTTTCTGGCTAGTTTCTTAGATTTTTAATTGTTACAAATGACATCAAAGGATTGGGCTCATGACCTATATGAATTAAAAGACACTGCAATATGGGTCTACTGGGACTGACCACAGACTTTAAAATGATGAAATGAACCTTTTATGAAGAAAAGAAAAAGAAAACCACTACCTATGCCAATCCATTTAGAAAAGGTAGCCCTGTTTATTTTTATATGGATTCTATATCCAACTTTCTAACCAAATTATGGCTTCAGTGTTAATGATATATTGTAGGAATTGAAAAGGTATGAGAGGATAAGTAAAATGAAATCCATTGAGAAAGATATTATGACAGGCCTTGAACATAGGTCGGCTTGGTTTGACAAGTTTGTCTAGCCCATGATGATCCATCTGAGTTCAAGTTAGTCTTGGGATAACTCATCCGATCCACTTATAAAAGAATCCACATAAAAATCATAAATTTCAGATGCTTCTGCTGGGACGATTGGTCCGTGCCAGTAAGTATCACTCCTCATGCATGCAAATATAACTTAAACTTAGAACATTTGATCCACAATTGTTGGTAAGAACCTAAATAGACTTGTGGGATGGTCCCTTGATGTTTGTTTCCTAGCTAGATAGGATGGGCTGTAGTGGTTCACCTGCTGCTGCGAATTTGCGCTGCCTTAGCAATGCGATTCGGGTCAAGAGAAAAACCCGGAATTCGTCGAAACCTGCTCAATAACAATTCACACCTGAGATGTTGAGAAAAGAAATTGCATCAGTTTAGAGCGGAACATGCATGATCCCTAGCCGACCTAGTCTCATATTTGGATCATAATTTTAGACCCGGATCCAATCTGATCGAACAGATTAGGTCAAAGTCCAGTCAGCTATATAAAAAATAACTGAACAGTTCCATGTGTCAAATATGACTCAAATCTAACCCCAAATTTTTGAATCCGATCAAATCAAACATCTAACTATTATTTTATAACTAAAAATATAAAAATTGATAATTAAATGTAGAACCCTTTATAAGTTCCGATTAAGATTAAAAGGCCCTTAAATATATCTTTTCTTTCAGAAACTCTATTTTAACTTGATTCAATAAAGTAATCATTCCAAAGAACAAGTTTGGAAATTATAATTTTGCAAATAAATAATGACATACTTAGAATATTATCAAAAACATACCAAAACATACAATAAATATTTCTCGGCTAAGCTAAGATATAACTACGTGAAAGTAGGTGGATGCAGCTGGGGATGTTGAGATGAATACGAGGATTAGTTTAAATAAGTTCACTCAAGGATTTGAAAATACAATTGGATGGACATAGGGTTTTTGAAAATTGGATATTCGATTCTTAGGTTTATTTTTTATTGACTCAGATTAAACCTGGGAATTATACAGGCCAGGTCCGATCAGGTCATACTGGGTTAGGGCTGGAAGTGGGCTCTTGCCGAGCCGAAGCCCATTGGGTCGGGCCGCCCGCGAGCCGGACTCGGGCTGAATAATTAAGCCCATTTCTATTTCGGGCCGGGCTCGGGTATCTCATTGGCCCGATCTGGGCCCGGCCCAAGCCCGAGCCCACTTCCAACCCAAGGAGTAGCCTGAATCGCGGTTTGCCCATTTCCATTTGGCTCTGGGTGATTGGCTGATTGCCGAATGGGTTTTATTATTTAAACCCAATTGGTTGTTGCCCAATGCTAGTTGGGATTTGCAGAGGCATAGAGGTGCAGAGCGGTGGAGGCGTGGAGCTAGGGTTTCTCCGCTTCTTCTTGTCGGCTCGTCACCGATCACCAGTCGTCGACCGTCCAAGCTCGGCGAAGTCGTGAAGAGGAGCCCCGACCACCCTATCGTCGTGAAGCCGAGCGCTTAGTGAAGTTGTGAAGAGCAGAAAAGGTTTTGAGGTACGAATAATCTTCCCCTCCTCACCTTTCTTCCCTTTTCTTGTAGGATTCTTCTTTCCACTTCTTGTATGGTTGCATGGGAATATATCATTCCTTTGTTTTATATTTTTTACAAGTATCATAAATGAAAATGCTCTGTAAAATGAAACTTTTGTAAGTGCTTCCATATCATCTCACAGTTATAGAAAGGTTTGGAATAACTTTCATGCTGGTACTATAGGTTAAATTTGTGATATTTATGTTGTTATTTGGGAAGATTATTTTTACTAATGTTCCATTCTAAAATGGGTGAAAAATGAGATTGTTGAAGATTTAAAGGATGAGGATGATAGAAATGAAGATACTATTGAAAATAATTGTGGCAAATCTTCTAGAAAAAGATCTTGGGTATGGAATCACTTTATCGAGGAAAAAATTCTGAAGGATCAATAGCTAAGTACAAATATTGTAAAAAAGTTTTAAGTGGGAGCACTAAAGGAGGAATGAGTCATCTAAAATGCCATCTTGAAAATATTTGCAAGAAGTATCAAAAGAATCCGACTAATTAGTTGTTCTTAGTACCAAGTTCAAAAGATCCAATAAAGTCTTTCAAATTCAATCAAGAAGAGAGTAGAAAAATTCTTACAAAATTTATCATATGTGTTGAGCTTCCATTTCGTATTGTTGAGCACACTGTTTTTCTGGATTTTATGAAATCTCTTCAACTATTATTTAAAATTATGGGTCGTAAGGCTGTAAAATATGATTGTATGGCTTTGTATCAAGAAGAGAGGAAAAAATTGCATGATGTATCGGTTCTGGATGGAGGCGCGCGAGGTGGTGCGCGAGGTAGTGCGGGCTTTGTGATACGGGACCCGCACTCCAAAGTGGTGGCAGCAGGTGGCTGTCAGTTGTTCGGCACGTCGGTCCCCGGGGCAGAGTTACGAGCTGCCTGGGCGGGTCTTCGATATGTGAGCAGGCTTTACAGGCTGGCTCGATTGTTTTGGAGGGCGACTCAGCCACAGTTATCAGTTGGATTCAGAAGGGGCTGAGGGGTGAGGGCACAGACCACCCCTTGGTTCGGGACATAGGGATGATGTGTGGGGTTGGGGTGGCCATTCAGGCCAAACATGTATTTAGAGAAGCCAATGGGGCAGCCGATTGGGTGGCTGCCTTCGCGGCTCATCATTCAGGATACACCCTTTCGGTGGGGGAGGGGGAGCTGCCACTGGCTCTCCGTGAGTTAGTATTTTTTGACTTTATTGGGTGTATTCGTACACGTATTGTATGAAAACCCGTTTTTAGCAAAAAAAAAAATGCACGATGTATTCAAGAACCTAAGTTTCCGGGTTAGTTTCACTACTGATATTTGGACATCAAATCAGAAAATTGGTTACATTTCTTTCACAGCACATTATATTGATTCTGATTTTATTCTACATAAGAAAATTATTAGTTTCAAGAAACTCCCATACCCTTACACCAGCTTTGCAATTGAAGATGCTATAAGAAAATGTCTTGTTGAATGGGAATTGGATTGTAAAATATGTGCTATTACTTTGGATAATTGCACCACAAATGATGCTGTAATGAGAAGGCTCCAAGATCACTTTTGTTATGCAATGTTGTTTAGTGGGGAGTACAGTCATATTAGATGTTGTGCACATATATTAAATATTATGGTTCAGGATGGAATGAAAATCATTCATGAAGCTATCGAATGTATAAGAGAAATTGTTAGATATGTCTCTGCATCCTCATCTCGAATGCAAGCATTTAATGAAATTGTACAACATATGAGACTTCCTGCTAGAAAAGGACTCACTTTGGATGTTCCTACAAGGTGGAATTCTACTTATGTAATGTTGCATGATGCACTTGGTTATAAAGATACTCTTATTGGATATGCAACTGAGCATTCATGTGTATGCCCCACCAATGATGAATAGAAAAAGACTTCTATAATTCTTAAATTCTTAGAAGCCTTTCTTGATTCCACTAAAGTATTTTCTGGTTGTAAGTATCCCACATCCAATTTATACCTAAAAGAAGTTTAGGAAATTAAGGCTTTGTTGATGGATAAAAGTATCGATACTGATGAAACAGTGAAGCAATTAACAAATGAGATGCTAAAGAAGTTTAACAAATATTGGTCTTAGTGCAATAATTTGTTGGTAATTGCTTCTATTTTGGATCTCAGATTAAAGTTGATATTTGTAGAGTTTTGTTATCAAAAAGCATTTGAGTTGGAGGAGTGCAAGAAAAAGATTGATAATATTCGTGCTTGTCTTTTTAAATTGTATAATGAGTATGTAGATGCAACAAGAATGCAGCCCACTATGAGTTCAAGTGAGCGAACATCTAATTTTGGTGGACAAGATGATATAAGTTCAGTTTCTTCCAAAAAAAATTTAGTATGGATTTTACTTAGTTTAGAAGTCAATGTTCTTCAAAACATCTAAAGAGATCCGAGCTAAATAGTTTTTTGGATGATGATGTGCTTTCTGATTTAGAGAATAAGGAGTTTGATATCTTGGCTTGGTGGAAGAGCAATACAGCAGTCTATCCTATACTATCAAGAATGGCTCAAGATGTTCTAGCTATTCCAGTCTCCACTGTTTCATCTGAGTCGGCATTCAGCACTGGTGGTAGAGTTGTGGATCAGTATCGAAGCTCTTTGAGCCCATCTACTGTAGAAGCCTTAGTTTGTACCCAAGATTGGCTTCGTAAACAATATGAGAAGGTATATAAATCTTTTAAATTTATGTAATATTTTTTATTTGCTTATTGCACTTATAATTTAAACATTTATGATTGATTTGTGTGTTAACAGTTGCAAATTGCTCGAGTTCTGTAACGTTGAATGTAGATGACGACACCCTGGAGTGGGCAAAGCAATGAACATGGAACATGGGTATTTAGTAATAATCTTTATTTTTTTTCTATATTAAGTTACAAGTTTTCATATTTAATGTTGTTCATGTTCTAGTTATTACTTTATTTAAAATATAGGTATTCACGACAATGGATGAATGAAGATGGAAGAAACTATTTGCTGAAAAATATTTTGTTTAGTTATTGCATTTCTACTAGCTTATAGTATTTCCGACGTTTGTTGTGGATAAAAATGTTATTATGTTCTTGAAAAATCCATGCCATCTTAACATGGCTGTGTGCTTAATTAGGCTAAATCGATATGAAGAAGCCATCAGACAATGTGGTATTGTATGTTTATTGATTAAGTTGATTTATATTTGCTTGCTTGCTACTTATTTTCTTATATTGATCATTGCTTGATAATGTAACAGAGACCTGATAAATAAATGATTCTTATATGCACGTCATATTGGAAGCTGCATGTCATATTTGAAGCTATTTTTTCTTTTTTTCCTTTTAGATAACATCATGTAGTTTATCTTTCCTTTTCAAGTTATTAAAATCCACTAGCTATTTCTTTTTTAAAACAAGAGTTCTTCTCTACTCCCACTCTCCCATGGAGCAGTGGCATAAAGCAATTTTATTTTCAAGCATTTTGTACAAATTATAGAGGGTTGACAGCATGTTGAAAGCTTGTTGCAAATTGTTCCCAAAATTCAAAAAAGTATGCCATGAACCAATCGGTTGATCACATGTAAATAAGACAAAATTTATTTTTTGATGTTAAATTAAATGCTTTATGGGAACCAAATGGGCTCGGGCCAGGCTCGTGATCAGGCCTGGCAGACTTTAATCCAATCGGGCTGGCCCAATTGGGCTCGGGCCAAGTTTCTGTAAAACTGTTCAGGCCTAGGCCCGGCAGGAAGCCCAGAAAATAATTTCAGACCTTGCTTAGGTGGGGTGTGGCCCAGCCCGGCCCAATTGACCTCTGAAATACTCCAGTCCTCTCCACAATTTCTACGAGTACACCATTACATTGACAATAACACCTGAGGAAGCTCTAGTGAAACAACAATTCTAATCTCAGAATAGGAAGATTCAATGATCTAGAGTCAAAAACTGATGTGACATTCTGCAAAGTACCTACTAACTGGATTTATCCTTTAAGAGTTTTAATAGAGGTAATATCCTTACAAAAATCCACATTGACAATAAAACGGGAATAACAAATAGTGCAAGTAAATTCCACCAAAAATATGTTCGGAAACAAGTCAAAACAACCTACATCATGTCAACTAAGCCTGCAGAGCCGCTTTCTTGGGCTTCCTGGGGGCAATCTGAGTCTCAGGCTGCAACATAGAATAGAAATTTGATCAGTCTGATAAACATGAAAAACCACGTTCCTCACATTTAGGGTAACAAAGAACAGACTAAACTGCCAAGCACATCTCTAATACTTTTGGATTGTCCGTAATGCAATGAATCTTAATTCATCTAACTATTTTAATTTAAATTATCATAACTAAAGGAATAACTAAAGGAAATGCATCCACAGACGGTTTCATGGATATTCAGATCCGGTCATAATACAAACCAAAAGGCAAACATGAACATACTATAAATTACCAAGATATAAATCATTGTCATGTTTTGCAGGTTAGCACACCAACAGGAACGCATCCTTTAGCTTTTCAACATAATATATTTTTATATCATATAAGTCAACATAATTACCTCCTTTTTGACAGGCTCTTCCTTCTCTGACAAGATCAGCTCTATGTGACATGGAGAGGACATATAAGCTGCCATAGCACATGATTAATTAGTTTTAGAAAAGCTTCGCAGGTTAATTCAGATCAGGAAAGGAACTCACGGTTAATCCGCCCATGAGCACGGTAGGTCCGGCGCCTCTGCTTTTGGGCTTGGTTCACCTGGACGTGAGATATGTAGAGCGCATCGACATCCAAACCTTTAACCTGAAAAAGAAAGGCAGCCAGAAGCATTTAAGAGAGAATGATGCTTGGTAATCAATCAGAAGAATTATTTATAGGTGCCCTTACTTCAGCATTGCTTTCAGCATTTTTAAGCAGATCCAAAATGAATCTGCAAGATTTCACAGGCCAACGCCCCTGTCCATTGGCATGGCGGCCTTTAGCTTGGGCCGTACGCCCTACACCTCTGCAAAACCTCCGGAAGGGAATAGCCTGTTTGTGAGCAATCACATCTTCAAGGTACCTCTTAGCCTTTGCCAAAGGCAGCTTCCTCATTGCATGAGCTGTCTCACGGGTATTCTGTTTATGATGATACAACATTTGAGCATGGACATTCAGCATACTTGAAATTCTACATAACTTGAATATACAATAATAAAAGGACAAGTCAGAGCACGAGTCAAAGTATAACAATAAAAGCTTCATCATGATGTGATTGTACCACCACATTGATAGGTTATTCATGGTTGACGGTGGTTTGTGCATCAGTAATAAAACAAATGAAATTTAGAACATTTTGGCATATTTGTCCATAGACAAAGATCTATATAGGGTAATAACAAGTCCCAATTTAAATCTAAGGATCCTATTACCAAAATACATTAATGATGCCAAAAATAGAATGATGCAACTTCCTGACGCTAATAGGGACCATCCAAAAAATATTATAAAAAAAATGCTAGGCATAAATATTAGCTAGCCAGATGAGAATCAACATAATTAACCCAGAATATCATATAACAAGCACAACCGTTAACCTGCTAAGGAGATAATTTAAAGAAATGATCAGTCATTCATAAATTAGAAAACATTGGGTGTAATAAGATAAGTCTAAAGGTAATTTAAGACACCTTTGGAAACTGCATTTCTGGTAAAAAGAAATAACAAAAGCAGAGCACATGGCATAATGATTTACAGGATGCTCCCAAATGAACAATTCTAATGGAACCACTAAGCTCATGGCGAAACCATAGGTTCAACCAACAACAGTGACACAACTTCACACAACATTTGTGCACAGCTTCATTGACCCAGCATCCATTAACGAAAGGTAGCCAGCCAGATTTCTTGAAACTCCCAACTTCAAAGGCAATACTTGATCCTACGTTCAGGTACAACCACGAAAAAACCCTTACGGCAGTCTGAATACCAACTTCTAAAATGAAAATTATTATGTTTCATTGTTTACTGAACCTTTTGTCATAGACAAAGTCTACAAAGGTTCACCCAATAACAATGCACATGATTTTCCTAAAGTTTACGAGAGGCCTGACTACAAGGAAACCAGGCCCCTGCTTTTATCTTTAGGTCATAGAAGTCTAGCTTAGTGAACATCAAATTATACTCATCTCATACTAATCAACCAAATTTAATGACTTCATAGATAAAGAAGCATGGCCTTCGCACTTGGTCTAATAAAAACTAATAGGAAATAGTGCATGTTACATTGGAAAGGTTGGCAAACCTACAAACACAAAATTTGTTAGTTAATCTTAATTGCATGCATGTCTAGTCATATGTGGAAATGCATAATAATGCATCTATGACTTTAGGTATGCAGGAGAAAGTCAATTGATATACATACAATCAGTAACAAAGAATACAATATAATGCTGACAAAACAATTTACCAAGATTAGTGGCCTTTTTTATCATTGGAATACTAATTCTAATGAAAAGTAGTCATTGCTGAAGGTGGAGTAAAAGATTTAGGGCAGTATAATCCATTACTGAAGAAATGATTCAGAAAGCAAATACAGTCAGGCTTAGCCTACAGTTATATAATATCACACCATCAAATAAACTACACATTGAAGATGTAATCTAAGGGATTTCATGTAATGGTAACATCATGGAACCATATAGTGTCTATCAATGACATGCTGAATGTAGCCAGGCCACTACATGCACAAACAAATGACACTACAAAAATAGAAAAAACAGCCATCAGAAGAATGGTGCAAAGATTACCATCGATGTTCCATTGTTTACTGAACCTTTTGTCACAAACAAAATCTACAAAGGTTCACCCAATAACATTGTATATCATTTCCCTAAAGTTTACAGGAGGCCTATTTATGAAGGAAATAGACCCTGCTTTTTTTTCTTTAGGTAACACAAGTCTAGCTTACTGTGCATCACTTTCTACTCATCTAAGGGTAACAAAACACATCACAAATCAGAGGAGCATATTATTAGGTAGGTGCATTCATACATATCAAGTTGCAAACAGAGGAGCATATTATTAGGTGGGTGCATTCATACATATCAAGTTGCAAATAGTAGCGTGTCAGTACAACATTTTCATCAATAACTTGGGTGTTATAATAAAATCAAGGTAAGATTAGGAAGGGAATATTTAACTTGGTATTCATGTATATCGAAAGGTCAACAATTTCTTGATTCTATGTTCCTAAGAAAGGTGCATATTCGCACAGAGAATACTTTGTTAAACAGAAGGATCTAGCACAAAATTGGGTCATGTTACCTGCAGCAGACGGAGACCCAGAAACAAAAAGACAGACGCCCAAGACAAGATGGAAAAAAAAACACTCATAAACATGGGCAACATACTATTTGATTCAGCCCATGACCTCGGCAACATCAGAAGGGTTCCAAAAAAAAAAAGAACAGAAAGGAAGAACCACATAGAGAACCCTTTTCAATTCAATCAAGTGCAAAATCATGTCTTCTCAAGACATCTACTGCCCTGGCTAAATTTGATTCATAATCTGTGAAATGTTAGTAGAAAAAGCAGTAAAATTCCAGCAAGCCTACAGACAAACCGGTGTACACGAACCAGACCAGCAACTGGAACATATTGGAATCAACCGAGACATGAATTACACTCAGAATAGACATCACTTTTGAAAGTAAAAAAGAAGTTATAGACCGCAGCGCACCTTGAAGTGAACCCTCAAGTCCCGGCCCATGGCCTTGGCAGCTGAGGAAAAAAAAAGAGCCACAAGTCAAAGATCAAATAGCGAACAATCACAAGACCATCTGACCCAAAGCATCAGATCTTTACAACAGGAGATGAAAAAAAAAATGAAGTGGAGAAGAATAACCAATAAAAATGTTCAAAACTAGAACTTTAATAAGCCAGGTCCATCAAAATAAGCAAGACCCCCTTAAGTCAACAAGCTTTTGTCAAAAAAATTTAGAAATGCTGAACACACAAAAACAAACCCAATATTCGGAGTTACAAGAAGACCA
Source organism: Phoenix dactylifera (assembly GCF_009389715.1). Taxonomy (NCBI): domain Eukaryota; kingdom Viridiplantae; phylum Streptophyta; class Magnoliopsida; order Arecales; family Arecaceae; genus Phoenix; species Phoenix dactylifera. The sequence continues at coordinate 373,309 of NW_024067804.1, forward strand.
GATCGGCGGACATCTGGTGAACAAACCAAAACTAAAATTCTACCCACATAAAATGCCCCCAAATCGGGATAAAGATGATCGAGAAAGATTACACTTGGTAGGGTTGTTGGGTTCTCTCGAATACTTCACCTGATTACAAGAGAAACATCAACATAAGAAAGGATTAGGGCATCAAAAGCAGCCAACGAGAAAGAGAGACAGGGGCGATTATACCATGGCTACAGAGGGATCGGGGGAAAGACCGCTCGCCGCTTCCCTCTCCTCTTTGCTCTCGCTCTGCGACAGAGGAGAAGGCGGTCTCAAATGAGGCGGCTTTATATAGGTAGGAAGTGAAACCCTAACCCTAAATACTCTTTAAGCCAGCTTCTCGCGTTGGAGGCACCTGTTGCATCGCCTTCTGTGACGCCGCGCTCTTGCAACGCCTTAATTATTTGTTGCTATTAGATGGGCTGTCTCGCCATTAACATGTCCCGGTAGGGAGGACATTAGCTAACTGGGCTGGACCTACTCAAACCCGAACGAAGAAATTTTGGGTTCTGGGTTGGACTCTGGTTACCCCGGACCGGTTATTCTTTTCAGTAGGGGTGGCAATCAAATCGGATTGGAATAGATCAAAAATCTATTATCCCAAATGCGCCATATATAATGAATAGGTCAAAAATTCATATACTGATCATTTTATTAAATGATCTAATACAATCTTCAACGAGTCGAAATAAGTTTAATGGAATAAATGGTTAAGCATTGCCAACCCTTTCTTTTAAGAGAGAGAGAGAGAGAGAGAGATCGATCCACCAGCATTAGAATTATCTATATCCCAATAGTTTCAATACAACATCCAAGGCACCCAATGTAGAAGTCTAGAACCTCTAGTTGCTAGACAAAATAGCATGACAACCAAGATAGGCGTTAATCCGTAGTTAGATTTGTTAGTCTAAGATAGGTCAACCTATGAGCTTTGCCAGGATATTTTCTATATCCTCAATTTGACCCAAATCGATATAAATCATAGTTCTTGTTTGGTTGTTTAAGAGTTTTATTAAAACATACTAGCATTAGGCACATGTAATGCATGTATGAGAGGGCTTCTCATCCTTCTGCTCGAAGTATTTAGCACAATGCACATAAGACAGTGCCACTCATCATTGTTTAATCAAGGATGTGAGTTTATGGTTGTGATCGGTCGATCAAACTAAAGGTAAAAAGGCCATGCTCTGTTTCTCGCTTGAGATTTCCATGACAATTCTAAATAGATTGCTATGTCAATGGTTCCAAGAAACAACTTTGCTATGGTATCAATTATCAAAAGCCCCAGTCTAATATCAAGAGTATGCCACTAGCTCATTAGCATCAGCATACATGAAGCATGTGCATGTATCAAGAGCAATAATTAAGATAAGAGAAATTCTTTATGCACCTGGGCGAATGCATGACATGATGCACTCCCTTTGGGGAGCGACACATACTGGCCTCAACAATCCATCACCGGAGAATTACCTCCGACCACCATACCATATTAGGTTCGCATCTCTCTTCATTAGAAGCTGACTTCAATCTTTTCTTTAGACGGTGGCTTCGTACTCTCACCACCGGAGATCGGCTCCTATCACCATTCACGACCGGCTCCCACCTTTATTACCGGACCTAAGCAATGCCATCCACGTCGAAAAAGATGGCTACAAGATAGACCCTTCTCTCAGTGATCTATGCAGTGATCTATGCATTGACTTGGGGCTTTTAAATCATGCCTCCTAGGAGGATAGCAGAAATGAGAATTGGTTCATTGGAGCTGAGCATGGAGCTACGTGGAAGGATATCTCCTGTGCGAGACATACTCTGAGTGCACTCTATATTCACCTTGAAGGAGACTCGACTACGGTGATCGAATGGGTTTGAAATCGGCATAGCAATGTGGGTGAGTAGTTATTGCTCCATGACACTCGAAGACTAGCGAGAGGGTGTGGTTCTTTTCGGGACACCCATTTTACTTAAAGACGAATAGTGCGGGCCAACTGGATGACCTCCTTTGCGTCTAATCATTCTAGAAGTTTTCTTTGGGAGAACCAAGTATTTGTCCCTTCTTCTCCTGCCAGCTTCTCTTTTCTAATTTTATTGGTGGTATTCCTGCAGATATTGTGTGAGGCATCATTGTACAAATAATAACAATAATAATAAAATGGCTAGAAATAAGATAAAGTGAGTTACCAATATATATATATATATATAGCTCAGATGGTGCAGCTAGTGCTAGAGTTAGGAAGGCAAGAAGTTAGTTCACAACATTGAAGTCTGAAAGAAGAAGGTGCAAAAGGATATTAACGCCTAGTTCTAAAGGCTAAGAAGATTCGAAAGACTACTTTGCTCATCAAGTCAAGCTGAAAAATGTGATAGGCGTGCGTACTCGTGTGCTATGGCTTTTCAGTACAGGGGCAAGTTTAAGAAAAGAGTAGGGGTGCGCTAGCTGCGAAGAAAAGGCTTACACAATATAGATATAGGGGCGCGCTATCCGTCTACTAGTAAAGACTTTTCCCTTTACTATAAAATTAAGGTTTCTGGAATTGATTTTGATCAACCAAGTACCGAGCAAAAATGACTTGCTTTACTAACAACAGCACCTTGACAAAGAAAGACCTTTGATAGCTTAGGACACCTAGGGTTCCCTTTCTGCTCAGGCAGCTCCTCAGACGGTATTTTTCACCTAGGAGGCTCCACCCCCGAACTTTCTCAAGGTCAACTTCGACGGATCGGTGCTGGATGGAGGTACGTAGGGTGGTGCGGGCTTTGTTATACAGGGCCCGCACTCCAGGGTGGTGGCAGCGGGTAGCTGCCAATTGTTTGACACATCGGATCTGGGGGTAGAGTTGCGAACTGCCTGGGCTGGTCTTCAACATTCGCGGCTGATGTTGCAGACCAGTTCCCGGGGGGGAGGGGGGTGCGAGGGATGAGAGCACGGACCACCCCCTGATCCGGGACATTGGGATGATGATGAGGGATTGGCTGGCCTTCCAAGCCAAGCATGTATTCAAAGAAGCCAATGGGGTGGCCGATTGGGTGGCTGCCTACGCAGCCCACCACTCTAGGTACACCCTCTGGTCAGGGGAGGGAGAGCTTCCACAGGCACTTCATGAGCTAGTATTTTTTTATTTTATTCGGTGTATTCGTACATGCATTGTATGATGAAGAACCCGGCACAGCAAAAAAAAAAAAAGAAAAAAAGAAGAAGCGCTTTCCTGTCCACGCGAGTTCCCCCATGGAATATGGATCCTGCCTTGCAGACGATTGTCACCTTTCTAAAAGTTTTTCTACTGCTCTTGACTCATCAAGCCCTGGTGGCTGTTCTAGCCGATCACGGGACCTACACCTAGCCTCTTTGTCCAATGAAAAGTGAGAGGATTCCCTCTCTGACGACTTCGGTGAACAATGGGCAACTCCTACTACTGAAACCAGTGGATACTGAGCCTCTTCCTCTCATCTCTGGGCTGCTCTTGCTGGCTCTTCCCTTGCAAACGGTTCCCCTACCAAAAAAGGAGAAGGGCGTGGAGCTTCTCAACCAACAGAGAAGAGGGGATGGAACTACGTCTTTCATCCCGTATAGGGTGATTGAGGGATGGAGCTATTCTCTTGATGGAAGAGAGTAAGGCCCCGGCTGAGCTGAATCGATTTTTTGATTTGGTTAGTGTATTGAATGATGAAATCTTGTTTCTAATTGAGTTGGTGGTGGCGTGTGAGCCGATCCAGCCCTTGATCCAACAATTGTAAGTGCATTATAGGACCTTTCAGCCTAAAGAAAGGCAATGGGAGGGAAAGGAAAGGAAGTCCTCCTGACACTTGGTGAGCAAGACCAGTTTTTTTTTTCAAAAAGAATGGATGGCTTGCGAGAAGGACGAACGATTGGGTCCGTCCGGTCCTTAAGGCAAGGAAGGGAAACCATCCCCTCACCTGATATCTCTCAAGTTCCCGAACCTCAGGTACCGAGGGCCAAGACATCGGTACCGAGAAAGAGGTGCGGGTTCCATAACCTAAGGAAGGGGAGGGGGTTCGGGGGAGGGGAAACCATCCCATCTCCTGATCCCAATGGAAAATTCATCAAAACTTTGGAAACCTTATATCCATACCTAAGTCTATACCCTATGGAGCCAGTATCGGTCGGTCAGCTTGGGCTCACAAAAGCCCATTGGTTCATCTTTATTGGTGGGATTTGTTCCAACTATCCCTACAGTACAGAAACTGACTCTTACCTGAACCAACAGATCCCCACTTTCTTGTACGCACCACTGATTGAGGGAACCCGCGGGTCTGGAGTCTTTCCCAAGTTACAAGAGCTTTTGGGATGTCAAGTTCACATTGTCCTGATCTAATACTCCACTATCTTGGCTAGTCTATGGCCTAGACCTAGTGTGGAACAAATTCAACGATAAAATCCTAATCCAACAGTGCCGTAGATTAATGGTATTAGGATTCTCAAGATAGCTTCTATATTAGGTGGTACATGTTCGGAGATCATTATACGATAAAAGTCAGCATATAAAATGCGATATAATCAACTTTTTTGATAATCTTTTGATACTAAATATAACCAGTGAAATGAGGACCTAAAGGCCGAATGAAACAATAACTTACTTTTACCCCTGTAACCAACTCGACCGACCATAAGGGAAGGAGAGTTTGCTCCGAAGCCTGCAAGCCGCTAACAGGGAGTGCTCCCAAGCATGACCGCTTCAAGCAATATCTTTTTTTTATAGAAACCATTCTTTTTTGAAAGAAGGGTAAATCAAGCCACCTTTATTAATAAATAAAAATCACTGCAAAAAAGAAATGAGGAGCAAACAAATATATATATATATATATATATATATATATATATATATATATATATATATATATATATATATATATATATATATATATATATATATATAACAACTTCCTTCGTTTCAAAGTGGGTGTGTTTGCTTCATTGAATGATGTTGCCCCATACTTCTTTTCCACTCCATGGGAAAAAGGATTCTTCCAAATCACCAGGATTGTGAGAAAGGCCGGGAGGCCTTGGTTCAGGAAAAACAAGAACCGTTGTTTCGGGAGAGGTTGGTCCCTTAAGTCTACCTAGCCCATGGGTTTCAGAGCGAGCTTCAACAAGCTCCTGCTTTGGGTCCATCTTCGCTAGCTTTACTGCTGGCTCCAAGCCGCCGCACCCTCCATGAATGGAGGAAGAGGGGATTCCAAGCCATAATATTTATTTGAAAAAACATACCTTGATGACCATAATAGCTGCTCTTTTCTATTACAAAAAAAAAAGGTTTATAATAGTCAAGTAGCAAAATTACTACACAAATCATTGTTGATTAATAACTAATTATTTTTGCTGTTGCATACAAATATTTTCCAAGTATCAGAAATATTGAATCTACAAAATATTTATTTAGTGAACAATGTAAATTATAAAAAACTCATTCTTCATGCTTGATTTCTTTGCTTGAGGTAGATGTTAAGGTGATAACATATATTATGGGCTTCATTACATTTTATAATAGTAAGAACGATCGGATACTCATCAAGTCTGCAATAAACGATAAATAGTTGCGCATGAATGTGCGCATATGCATGCATGCATGCACATTCACACAGAGAGATATGTCAAATTCAGGGTCCATCAAAGATATGTAGCTAATCAAATCTATTGCTTGCCTCAACCAAGTGTTTCTCTTCATTAATCTTCTCCCAAACAGCCAAAGCACCTTACTTCCTCCTTTTACTTCAAAAAAAAAAAAGCACCTTACCTTTATCTACACACTTCAGAATACAAAGTGCTCTTTTAGATGAAGGGCGCAACTCTAGGCTATAGCCTAATTTGCTATCGTTTTCATGAACTCCCTTTGCTATTTTCCTTGGGCATGCAGATCACCTTAGGTCGCGAGTCATGCCTTGGTTGCAGGTCCTTGGTCATTAGCTTTATGGTATGAAAACTTTTCTGAGAGGCCATGGACTGTCATCATCCATGACATAGACCACTTAAATCATCAAAAGCCACTGTCTAGAACATATCGGAATTCTTATATGCTACGATTAGCAACAGGAGACAAAAGAAAAGTGATGGTATAGACGACGATGAGAAATCCCAGATCTATGATCCACGCTAATGAATATAATTTATCATCTCTAAATTGCTTACACACTAAAAACTATTTATATGATTTAAAGACTCCTAACCTATACATCAAATAGTTAACAAAATTAGACAATCTAAAAACAATACATATTTTTTTGAATATCTAATATTTAAGTTATAAGTTTCTAAATCATATATTTTTTTATGTATAAGCAGTTGAAAAATAATAGATGACAATCAACAGTTTGAATCATCGATGTTGAACATCCATCATCCAATAAAGACATGATTGAATCTAAATAGAGGTTCACTCAAATGTCGCAAAGTTTAGCCCAATTTTTCTCTCTTTTGGTATATTATATATATTACTAGTTAGTGAAGCAAAGTTAAGTTGGGGCAGGCCAAAATTGGAGATGGCTATCATTCAAATTTTGATATATCGTAGACACATGAGGCTTCGAGACCTAAGTTTGCTAATTTGTGGACGGTTCTATGGTTTCCTTAGTTCAAATAATTAATATCATTCGTAACATTCATAACATTAACAAACATTTGAAATTGGAGGTGACACACAAATATCATTCACTTGGTGCCTTAAATTTTACAACGTAATTATAGAAGTCCCTGTTAGGTTCCCTCTCTCTCCCTCTCTCTCCCTGGGAAAAAAATCACACAATACAGAACTCCTTACCCTTCTGTCATGTATCTGAGACAATAGTATATATAATATATTACACAGGAACATGATTAACCCTAGCCTTCTGATTTTTTACTGATAAAATAATTCTTTATATCAGTTAGAAAACTATTAAATTGGATCCCAGATGCAGCGATGCTGAAGTGGTGCCATCTCAAAGAACTCCACCACCACCAGAACCCAGCCTCTTGGTGTTTTAACATATATGTTTTCAAAGAATGAAATACATGTACCTATAGTTAGTTATGTGACATTTACAAATCATCACCATTCACGTGCCCATCAATGAGGATGGGAAAAAGACTCAAAAATTAGAACGATTTATTGTGGTCTGATTAATGCACAACAATTAATTATTCAGACCAAGAATACATTTGCTAAGAAAACAAAATATGACCTTAAAAGAATAGCTTGACAGGAAGGTGGTGAAAGCAGTCACATCTACCCAACTTGGGAAAAGGTTTTTCAATTTCTCTGTATTGTGGAGAAGATGCTGGTCGAGCACCGCAACATCAACTCTCAGAGTCTCAGAACTGTTTGCCTGTTGAGTGCATAGCCAATATAAGTCAAATCCATTTCAGAAAATGTCGAACATAAATACCAGCATACACAGCCTAGAATGTGAAGGGCAATCAGCCAGAAACAAAGCAGTGCGGGCAGCACAGAAGGAAAAGAGTGAGGTGCAGTGCCCTCATCACAATACCCAACTCAGATAACTAAGCATCATCAGTGAGCAAAAACTCCTCTTTCTCATATGTACCGCAGCAACGAGGATTAATTTAAATACTATGAAATGAATGGTGCAGATTAAGAACTCTACCTCCAAATAGAATGTCCAATTCTCGTGGCTTCTTCCACTAAGTCTACAAATATATGATGGTGGCCCACCACTGATTGTTTCAGGAGCTGCGAAAAAAAAATCACAAGATAATGATTGTAGTGAAGAAGAAAAAAGATGGAAAAGCAGATAAAAATCATCGCATTTCACCTGGAAGCCTATTATCAGCGAAGGACCAATTTGACAACGGACCAGTAATGTTAAGGACCGTAACCCAAATCTCCTCTAATGAGCTGCAGCAGTCAGGAAAAGGAAATTCCATGAGAAAAATTGAAGTTTTCCATAGGAATGAGAACATATGAAGCTAAAGATGGTTAAAAATCGTGTCCATCATCACCCTAAATAGAGTTCAAGATGCACTCTGCGAAGCCCAGTTGCAGAAACTGAAACTGGCTCACGAAGAGATAAGTGAGGCATGTGTCTGTAATGCTTTGAAACATCATCAGCTTGTGCAGGGAACTTCAAGCTTCCAGAGAACAAGAAAGATACTGGGAATAGTGCCTGAATAGGAGGGGGAGGGGAAGCAAAATCATTAAGCATTGTAAGACGATTAAAAACTAAAGTAGCATTTCTACTCCAAGAGCATCACTATTTATACAATTTATAGACACCTGAAACAACAAATCAGCACCAGGTTCCTGCAGTTTACAAATATTGATGAAAAAAATAATGCACACTTGGTAATCAAATAACACAAAATCCTGCAGCTAGTTCAGCCACGAGTATGGCAGATTATCAACTTAGAACATGCAATGATAAACAGTTTAGGGCAATGACATTTCCCCGTGAAGGGATAGAAAAATAGATGCAAGAAGTTTTGAGGCTTATTCATTAAAACAGAAAAGAATTATGAAACAGTCACCAGATCCCATATGAAACTTTTTCTGCATGACTGCATGCAGCAAGTCAGTTTTTCACTGGACTGATAGGGCAGATAAGTGACATGTTGGAGAATCCATCTAGTGTATGGATTGTCAAAATTTTGCAATGAAAAAGTGTTTTCTTTTTTCCTTTTCTTTTATTTTCTTTTCTTTTTTCATTTGTGGGAGAGAGTGTCTGCATGTGTAGAGCATAGCCAGGTGTTGAATGAATGTAAGATGCAATTTGATGTCATGACATACACAGTATCACCACATACAGTTATGCACCATACAGTTACTTATTTTGTTTTTGATATTTCAAGGGTGCCGTGGTCTAAAGCTCTAAGCCTTCTCAAAGAAGCCCATGGGATTAAAAGGCTGGAAACACAGAGGAAACAAATGTGTCAATAGAATATGTCAATAAATATCTAGAAAAACTGGAGTGTGATGCAAGTACATTTGTGAACTAGCATTGAGTTGAATTATAAACTAGTGTGGACCTGGATTTAGACCAGTTCATACAAAGATGCACCCAAAAATATACCCTAAGGATTTTAGAATAATCTCACCCATTCCACATCTCAGATTTGATTTGTTCGCAGGCATAGCATAAAAATTAAAATCGAATATTTATCGTACGTTATAACTTAGAACTACCATATAGTAGCATAAGGAAGTATACAATTTGGGCTAACAGTTGGGTTGCAGCAAATTCTTGGGCAAATTTTCCCTAGGAAAACTCAGGGTCCCAATGGAGCAAGCTTCCTATAATAAAGAGCGTGGACTAACCCAAAACTTTATTTATGAGCTACCTGTAAAGAAACTTAAATATGTGATGTAAGTCAATAATTATACAAAAGAGATGGAGCAAGAGGCTACCCCACTGCAATGAGTAGCGATGAGTCGCTAAGGTTTTTAATGGTGATACGCTGGTTGTGATGATCATGTGGACATCCCATTGCTTCAGAAAAGTCAAATGGGAAGATAAAAGCTCTCCAATCTTAGTGGTTCAAATTTCGGGATAAGCTCTAGCTTCTCCATCGCGAAACAACATATCTGGGCCTTCTGTAGGGCCTTAAGGCAAGCCATACCTCCAGAAAGCTGTCTGAATGGTTAACAGGCTCAAGGTTGGAACGCTCGTGACTCGGACTTGAAATGCAATCTAAATTTAATTACTCAGTAAGTCAATTTGGTGACTTGCTGTAAGTCACATCTTTCCAAGCAAGTAGTAGAAATTAGATACAAAAGATATGTTAAATTTAAGAAAATCATAAAATGACAAAACATTGACTCAGACAAATTAGCTCGTTCATCATATGCATTTTTGGTGAAAACCATGCAAAATATTTTCCATGACATATTTTATTTTGAAAGAATTCACCTAAAAATAACCTTATAAAACCCAAGACAATTTGCAGTATATTCAAAGTTCAGACGTATCTTTTCTGTTAAGAGAATAATGAATTATTGGCTATTTAAATTGCACTCTAAGAGAAGCAATGGTGAAAGAAAGGCCTGAGTTTAAGAGAAGGCAATAAAGCCAATCAATTTTTGCGATGCTTTACTTAAGAGCAAAATACCACATCTTGTGTTGTATTCGAAGTGATTAGCATGCTTGCAAGATGAAAATAACATTTGCAAAATTTTGGTAGTAATAACCTTAATGAAGACCAGAACTCTAGTTAAGGGTTGAAGAAGTGCCAGTAAACCATAGAAAACGTGCAATGCACCCGAAACTGCCTTACAATGCAATGATATTCATAGCCCTTGGTTGAGAGATGGTCAAGTAGATACCGTTGTGCAGTCACCCCCAAGGTGAGGGCAGACCAGTAAAATTGTGAAGCAAAAGGTTTTCTGGAACTCTATGAAGTAGTGGGATCATTCTATGATGCAAGCCTCAGATGGACATATGCCTCCTCCTGCTGTGATGAAGTAGATTCGAAGAGAAAACACTACCTTGAAACCCAAGAAATAGTGGGATCATCCTAGAGATTCCTAAATTCAAATTAACACAAGAGTGCAGTTTCAAATAGTCAATGATGAAAACAAGGTTTCCCTCACATTTTACATATCTACATGCTGTGTACTAATCATCAAACATCACCATTGTGTCATTCCTTTCAAAAGTATACAGAATGATACCTGTGAAAGCAATGAACATCAATGATGAAGATATTTTCATACAAATGTGTCATATCTAAGCTCAAGTATATTATTTATTTTATTGTCATAAAAAAAACTGCAGATCCCAGGAATTATACCCCAACCATTTTGGATAATTTGGATCATTTATTAACTGTCTAAATGTTAAGAACAATAAAGAAGCAGATGCCTGAGTATCGGGAACACAGGGTTAATGCTGGAAGCTGGATGTGCTCTCATAGAAGATATACATGGAAAATTACCGAAGACATCACTCCTAAGCAAATCAACAAAAATCAATAATTTACTTACCACCCAAGAGCTACTGTCAGAATGATAACCCTCTTCCAAAGACATTTCTGAACTAATATGTAGCATTTTTGCAGCTTCAGGTGCATACTTGAAAAGAAAAGCCAATGAATTTGCATCAACTACAGAAAATTCATAGCTTGAGTCTACAATTTTATTTGCATCTGTTAAATCCACCAAAAGAAAATGTTTAAGAATTACATAGAGAGGCAGAACCATCCATGTTTAGATTCATAAAGAAACATAGGCATTATAGGACCAAAAATAGTTTGCAAAATCAAACAAACTAGCAATTAAACTGTTGAATATCACAGCAATTTCATATGTTAAAATTTCTAGAAAAACTGCATCTCAAGAATAAGAAAAAACATTCTTCTACAGATTTTACTTTATTTATTCGTACTTAGTGTAGCAATAAGATACCATGCACAATAAATGTTTATCAAGCAATAGCCCTTTCCAGGATTTGCAATGTTGCCAAAGAGGAAGAAGAAGAAAATGGCTGCAATTTCACCAGCCAGAATACTTTTAACAAGCTTGCATATTTGAAGCAAGAAATTGGAAAGATGGAAATTTGTGACATCACACAAATAATGAACACATGATGTTTAAAAAGAAGTTTGTAATAACACAGATAACAAAACTTTCGAAACCAAGACAATATACACATTAGCTGTAGGCAGACCAAATCAGTTACAGGTACCAGCACATTTAATGAATTCAAAACACGGTAAGTACATAATAAACTTTTACTTTAATGAAAACAACATGCAAGTATCTATACTTGAGATCTGGATGTGAAGAAATGAGTTTAATTCCTTATCTCAAACTAATTTTAGTGGACATTGAATAGCATAATAATTCAACATTAAACAGCACCAACAAAAACAAAATATTCAAGTTAATTTATGATGAATCTAGAAATTAGAATAATAGAAATGAACTTAAAAGACTAAAATTGCAGAGGTCAAAGACCATAAAATACTAAATGCATTTGCAAAGCTGTTCCATGTACCAAAGCACCTAGGAAAAGCTTACTAACCAAGGTTACAAAAGCATAGGACTTACAAAAATGATTATTTTCTTTTTAACATAGCATACCAGCAGTTATAAATGTGTGCTGAAACACGACCCTTTTTGGTGCATCAGTACTGTATGGAAAGAACTGAGACGACAGAGCTAAAGCGATCACAGTAACTTGCATCAAGCACTTTAATATGGATGACCTGGCCAACCAACGACCAACAACAGGTACTAAAGGACCCACACACCATCCAGTCACAAGTCCGATAGCTCCTGCAACAATAACATCCGGCACAAAATATCCTGCAAAGGGAACATTTGTATGATTCATCTAAGATTGCAACTTTTTATTATTTATTTTATTTACAAATGGTAGCCAGGTCTAATGGATGATGGGCACAAAAACACCTAAATAGATCACATAGGCTTATTGGCCACAATTATGGTAATGTTTGGCAATCACCAAATTATAACAAGACTCTAGTAGAACCCAATCTTATAAGCAACATCAGCATAAAGTATAAGGATGATCCTGTTGATTCTCAACGTAGCAGTAACAAATTTAATAACAGTTTGGTCCAGCATGCACAACTGTCACCCTATAAAATAGCTCTGAGCTGTTCAATAAAAGTGACACTATGAGAAGAAAGCTGATGTTGCCGTCACTTATAAACTCTTACTTCTATCTTATTAAGCCTTTCCTCGATAAAGATGCCACTATAGAGAGAGTAGCAGACTGTCTATTTATGCTGGCTGTGGGAGACATTGACAAATAATGGGGTTGCAGAGCAGTATCATGACTGCAACATCATTATGAAAACATCATCGAATACATGCCAAAGTATCCCACAGATGTGTAATAATAACAACCACCTTATAAAAACAGAATTAAAGTTCACTTGAAAGAGGGGGAACATTGAAAACTAACCATAAGGCTGTGGAAGAGATCCCATCATACCCATCTTCTCAACCAAGAATTGGACTAGAAACCCACCATAATAGACATCATATGTGAGGCATGGAATTAGTGGGACCACAAATCCAGCTAAAGACCTGTAAACTTTTGTCATTAGCATATAAATCTGGGAAATAAAACATGTATATATACTTCTCCTTCTGAAAAGGGAAACCAGATGTTTACAACAAAGCAACAAGACTTGAAGAAGTGCTAACTATAAGCATAACTGCACAACTCTCAAGAAGATTTCAAATTTAAAGATTTGCATCCATGAATAAATGAGAGCAAAAAATAGTTGGAAGTATGCTTGGAAGCTACTGGGTTTTGATATTCCTCGCGTATAGAAATCCTCCAGCTTAGGCCATAGCGAGACCAGCTAATGAGAGGGTCCTGTAATGTGATTGAAAGTTCAAGAAGGAAGAGCAGAATAGTAGCTTGGCTAAGCATAGAAATGGTGTCTGTGTATCTTCTATTATGTCCCAAGTATATGTTGTAAACTGGCTAAGCATAGTGTAGAAACTAGTTATATTAAAATATATCGTGCACCATGCTATTTTAGTATTACAAAGGGAACTATCTTAAACAAATGATATCAATATGTAACATCAAATAAATTGAACAGACTATATGTACCATTTAGGGGCTGTTTGAGTATTACTGCAGTATATTCCAGCAGGACTTAGGTCAGTCAGCAGCCCAAGTCCCAGCCCGCAGTCTAGCCAACACTATCAGGCCCGCATCCCTGGACAGCAGGAAGACAAAAAGTCTATTTTCCTTCCGCAGGATTCAAGCTGGGGGGATGCTGGGTTGATATGGGCCAAGCCCAAATGGATTACCTAATCCACGAATGCAACAAGAAATCCAGCCCAATCCTACTGGATTACCCAAACAGGCCCTTAGTAATATCAAATTAGAATCAGAAAGTATGCAAAGAAAGTATCCATATGCTATTTAGTATTATAACGTGAACAATCATAAGCATAAGAGCTCAATATGGATCATCATATAAATTAAACAGAACATATATACCACTTCATAATGACAAGTTAGGATCAGAAAAATGCAAAGAAAGTATCTAGAATAGTTGGCATAATAATTGCTGATATCTAACTTTCAACAAGCACAAATATGTGTAGGTTAAAGCAAGTTGCTTCTACATTCCTTCCAACATTGTCTGACACTGAAAATGGATGTAGATCATTGTTCCATAAACAAAAAATCAACAATAACACCATCTGTTTTCCTGACCTGATAGAAGAAATTTGTTGTTCTGTATAGGTTAAAGAAGATGGAATGGAACTTAGAATGTAGTAAAATTAGTAATCATAATATGCTAACTCCAACTAAAGAAAGAAAATTGGTCTTTGAGTGTGATGTGCAAAATTCTTTTTTTTTTCTCAATGCCAGAAACTGTTTCAAAATGCTCATGGTTCTACATCAAATATTTACTCTCATTATTTTCATATGAAATCAGCAGTGCAAATTAAAAGGTTCCTTAAATTTTGCAGGCTCTCCACCAGATATAGGGAGAAAAGCTGAATTCTCAGATAAAATATATGCATGCCTCAACAAGGTCATCAACTAGAAGCCAGAATTAGCATGAAGTGGACATACTTGAGTGATTGATGACCACAGTGCCTGCTTACTATATAAAAGGAGAACCATGCAAGAAGCATAGATATTGATATAAAATATGTCAAGAATCCTCCATTCAACCCAGCCAGTAGATAAGCCTGCTCAAAAATAAATGTATCAGTATTACATTATCTGAATGCGGAATGAGTTAATAATAAACTGAAAATGAACTTGGACACCATATTGCAATAATCATATCATACACCAAATTAAATAAATAATAAGCTAATCTTAGGAAAACACAAACTGCATAAGGGAATAACAGAGCTAGATATAGCTTGAACAAGGCCTGAGCTCCTCGAGAGTTTGCTTACAATTACAAAATTCCCCCCCACATTCCTATCTATCAAGATTAGCCGAACTGCCACCAAAACCCATACTAGTTGGTACCGATTCAATATGGGGTGAACCGGGCAGTTCACCCCGATTCGGCAAAGCATAAATTCAAAATGAACACTAAATTTTTGGTAAAGTTATTAAGGTTAAAGAATCAGATAATGAACCATTCAAAATGGTGATCTACCATTAAGTATGATATACAACACCAAAATGCCTACAACCAAAGGGTGAACTGTTTTGGAGGGCCCTAACTTATGCATCAAGTGGTTACAAAATTGGATGAATTTAATAGCATGGTACAATATTTTGCTATAATCTAAATATGAAAACATATTTCCACATGTTTTAGAATGCATAGATTACAACCAATTGTATGGATTTCCAATTTATATACCCTATGTTGTATTCTAAATAACAGCACAATTTATAATTTGTGCTGTTCATTTTGCATCAACTCAATTCATTGGTAAGAGACCACCAAAACTTATGACTTTTGGTTTCTAGGCATTTTATATTGTTTAGATCTAAGGTTCGTCATCTCGGTACATGATCATGTACCGATACCATCCTATTACAGTGTCGGTACATGGTATAATATGAGACGACGAGACATACCTAGTGTCGGTGCTGTACGAGACTGTGTACCAGTTCGGTATCGGTATGGTACGGTACCGACCGGTACAACAAACTTTGTTTAGATCAAAATCAACAATGTGGATCTCCGATTTCAATAGCCCATGATTTATTATCAAACCATTATAATTTTTATCAAAAAATCTAACATTTACTTCCATATAAAGTTTCTCATGAGACCCAAACTAATAAGCTAACAGGTATATATATATATATACAAATCAATCAACAACATACAACCCTTTGTTACAAGAGATATAAGAGTCCAGTTTCAAAAGTGTTTCCTTTTTAAACAGTATATACACACATATGCATGCAGATATACATAAAAACATATACATACCTATGTACACAAATATAGGTGTTTCAAATTAAGAATCTACAATATATCATTGATCATGATCAAGAACATCTAGACTTCATAGAAATCAGATATTGATAAAGTTTCTGAGGTTGTTTACCACTCACCAAGTAGTCCAAAAAATAAATAGTTTTAATGCCTCTATAAAATGTTTCCATATGATCTATAGTTTGGAAGCACCCAAGCCATTGGAATTATCTTCATATATGTTTTAAGATATGCATATCATTCTTAATGGCATGAATTCAGAATATGTGTTGTAATCCATTTTAAGATGATAGTATTATGCTAATATTGTGCCCATTTGATGCATCATAAAAATGATGTTCTTCTCATGATTTTTCCCTTTTAAGGTATGGTAGATGCAATAGGTCATGATTGACAGTGTTCTAATGATCATCTTAAAAAGCCAATAGCTGTTTTGGAATTGACAAAATTAAGGCATCAATCCTAACGGAAGGAAAGTGAACAATAACAAGTACGAATAAATTACAGACTAAATGCTAAATCTTTGATAAAAGGTTCTATGATTCAAAACCAATAATGTGCCATCAAATTGGACATTCACACCATTGATCATCCTCGCACTAATAAAAATGCCTAGAGACCCAAGAAAGGTCATACATTTTAGTGGTCTCTAACCTCAAATCAGTGCACAGCTTTAATGGCATGATACAGTATTTTGCTATGATCTAATAATCAAAAATTATTAACTTTGTGTTTTAAGGTGTATAAATCAATGGTGTAGATTTTCAAGTCATATCCCCTATCACATATTTTAGCACACTAGCATAGACCGTCCATTTTTTGCACTAACTTGATGCAAAAGTTAGAAACCTCCGAAGCATATTGGTCCACACACTTTTAAGTGGTCTGGGTCATGATTAAATTTATACATTTTCTATTTATATACATAAGTTAGAAAAACCCTTCAAAACATACATTTTTTGTTAAAATCATGATCAACAATGCGCATATCCAATTTGGATGGCTCATTATTCTATCCAAGGTCCGCCGTACCGGTACCGGTCGGCGTACCGGTGGCCGGCCGGACCGGTACGGTACCGGTCCGGTCCGTACCGGCCGGTACCGGTGGTTTCAAAAACCACAGCGGGCGGCGCTGTGGTTCTAAAAAAAAAAAAAAAAATCGTACCGGTGCGAACCGGCCTCCGAACCGGCCGGTACGGGCCCGAACCGGCCGGTACGCACCCGTACCGGCCGGTTCGGATAAAAAACCGGAAAATACCGGTTTTTTATCCGTTCCGGTACCGGTCTAGGACCGGACCGGTACGTACCGGCCCGTACCGGCCGGTACGGGCCGGTACGGCATTCCATGATTCTATCTATCTACTTGCATATGTGTGTGTAAAGTGTAAACATGCAGTTCAGCTTCTCCATTATACTTAACTACTCTAGTCCAAACCACTCTCTATGAAAAATTCAACTTGAAATTACAAAATTATGTGCCAATTATATAAATTTGCATCTATGACAAAATATTTAAAAATGCAATACTTAGATCAAGATCCGCCGTACCAATACCGGTCGGCGTACCGGTGGCGGCCCGGACCGGTACGAATCACCGGTACCTTACACTTTTAAGTGGTCTGACCTCATACTATGAAAAATATTGATCATTGTAGGTTTTTCTGGCATTTATAAACAAAAATAGGGACCTTACATTAATCAACTTTGTCAATATTACTGTCATTAAGAAGAAACTGCATACGAGACAATGCCGGACTGACTTAATGGAAAAGAAACCAAAAGCATCAGATCTACTTACGACAGTTATTACAGCATACAGTCCAAAAGCTCCCCAAAAGCGTGCCTCATCAGCTAAAGCCTACAAAGTTTAAAATAACAAATCAATCAGATTTATAAAGATTACCGATCATGAATTTCTTTAGCTATAACATATTTAAAGATAATAAGACAACAAAATTGCCAAAGTCATAGCCATACAAGCAAGCAAGTAGATAACACGCAGTTTGGCACATAGTTAAAATATCTGAAAACAAATGAAGTAAAACGTTATGCCGAATAAAGAATATCAGGATAATACAAAGTGTAATCTGACAATTAGTTTCTGAATCCTCGATCTCCTTATAAACCAACATGTACCTTTGTGAATGTAGATGTCTTTCTTTCTGTAGTTTAGTGTGCAAAAGAAGTAGAAAAGATCATCTTGATAACTCCACTACTGCATATAAGGCCATACGGCAGTGATATTTATTGTATGATTCAGGTTAGCTAGGATTCACTATGCTATTGTTGTTACAGGAATGGAGATCAACTAAGGATTCACCTTGTCATTTTTTTTACAGGATTGGAGATTAAGCTCAGTTAAATCCAAACAAAAAAAAAAAAGAACATTACCAAGTTAGACGACATTCAATCAGTAATTGTGACAATACTAATGGTGAGTTTGTCCATATCAAGGAATGAAGCAAGGTTTGAAGTTTTGTGCTGTGCCCCAATCGATCCCAGAGTAGTAATGATGATATCTATAAATTATTCTTTTCAAAAATCCATTTTAGTTGAAAGATGATAAGTCCCTAAGGATTCACCTTGTCATTTTTTTTACAGGATTGGAGATTAAGCTCAGTTAAATCCAAACAAAAAAAAAAAAAAAGAACATTACCAAGTTAGACAACATTCAATCAGTAATTGTGACAATACTAATGGTGAGTTCGTCCATATCAAGGAATGAAGCAAGGTTTGAAGTTTTGTGCTGTGCCCCAATCGATCCCAGAGTAGTAATGATGATATCTATAAATTATTCTTTTCAAAAATCCATTTTAGTTGAAAGATGATAAGTCCTTTTTCAGTTTTTCATTTCATCATGGCTCAACAAGTGTTTGCCAACATGGCAGAGCAAATCATGTGTCACACTGGCACCAGCACATGAATCTTTGATCTCCATTTAATAAACTATTTAATATTACTCTAAAATCAGATTTAGAATCTTTTTATATTCCATCAAGTTCGATTTTAGAATAATATTGTACAGTCTACCCTCCAACGTTGAAAGATATGCAAAGACTACTTATACATCAATGATCAAGATTCAAGGTAGCCATTTAACTCATGTAACTTTTATGTTTACAATCTAATATCAGAATAGATTAAAGACTAACAGCAACTAATAGCAATAAATCTGCATCTAAAATGTTTCAAGTTATCAAAGCCTCTGGAGTTCAACTGACCAACCATGAAAACTAAACTCACATGAATAATACATTTAGTAGGGCATGACTCAAATATATGATTAGATGCAACAGATGGTAGCGCGCTGATGGAAGCCAGCTTACAAAAAGTTAGCTTGATCAGTGAAAACACTCCACAAAATGTAAGTTTGAACTAATCAAGGGCTGAAGACTCATGCATTCGATGCTTAAATCTACAAGAGTGCATAAAACATTATAGCATAATATTAGCCTTTCCCAGTAAGGATTGAAAGATACATCTTTTGACACTTGGAGACGTGATGTATCTTGAGAGATTGGGAAGAATCCCCAAATAGTCATTGGAAGTAATAAACCAACAAGTGCGCTTGGGACAAACATCAAGAATGCCAAAAATGGGTGAGCAAACCTGCATTTATCCAAAATATCTTCATAAGCCCAACAAAAAGAACAGCAGGAAAACAAGGTTCGAAACTAATAATCTGAATGCCTGGATAACTAGAATAACAAGAACACATGAATACCCATCAGCAAAAGAAAGAAAATAATCGAGCAGATTTTAAGAGACAATGCATACAAACTTAAATGTATTAAAGTTTTAAAAATCATAAATTGCACATTTCCATTTCCTATAATAAAGACATTTTAAAAAATCATTTTTTATTATTTTTTACACTGACTGGATTTTTTTTTCAATGACAAATTATGAAAAAAAAAATCCATTGTAAATGTTCATGAAAGACCTCAAGCATAACAGAAGTGCACTGTCAGTAGAATATCATCATAATTGTCACTGCTATAACAGAATGCAAGATGAATTCCATGTGGAAAAAATTATACCAGTGTCTTGAAAACAAACAGCAGCATGAATGGAACTTATTACAAGGTTACGCAGAAGAGGCTTCTTAGGTTCAAAGCAAAAAGCTAAAAACAAAACAAGCAGAAGAAAGGACAAACTAGAATAATCAGATACTAATGCACTTTGCCCTAACTATTCCAGTCGAACATAGCAAAAAATAAAAATTTGTGAGAAGAAATCTACAAAATGCATGCCTGCAAAAGGCTAGACCCTTCTAAGAACCTATGAGCAAAGGAGGATTCTTAATATACAAAAAATAATCAAGGCTCAATGGCTACAATTTTGAATTTGTAGTTCTCTTTTCTTGTGAGTATTTATATTTTTGTTCCTTGAGAGATGAATTTGAGATTTCCAATAATTAAAAGAATTAATTTTCAAACATCACTGGTAAGCAATAAT
Organism: Phoenix dactylifera; assembly: GCF_009389715.1. NCBI lineage: Eukaryota > Viridiplantae > Streptophyta > Magnoliopsida > Arecales > Arecaceae > Phoenix > Phoenix dactylifera. The sequence goes on from NW_024067804.1 coordinate 393,656, forward strand.
TCAACTAGAAAACAACAAAAATTTAAACCAAGTTTCTATGACAACCTTCTTATGCATGTGCACTACCCTTCTAAAAGAGGTGCGAACAACTTGGGCTTTTCAAACGAAATCATGCCCAACCATGTCTACAAATCCATTAGTTGTTATTTTGCACCTTTAACAAGTGGCATATCTCAGCATCTCATTCATGTGGGAACATCAAGTAATGTTATAGGTTTGTGCTAGAATGGTTTCACTTAGATATTAACTTCATTTTCCAACCACAAAGTATCCTAAATCAATGGAAGGGGAAGAATTTAAGATGTTTACTCTAAGGTATGCCATCTCAGTACCAGATCCTATACCAATGCCACCTTGTTACTACATCGGTACGCCCAGTTCGGAACCGGTTCAGCGTACTGAGTGTCGGTACGTCTTCCATACCGTGTACCAATATGGTACAGTATGGTCCGCCCTGTACCGTCTGATTCAGTACAATATGGCATACCTTGGTTTACACTATTAGCCTTACCACATTTTTCTTTTCTCTTGAGCAACACCCTCTACACTTTTCATCTGTACAAGGCCATTCAATCTACTTATTGGCATGTTGTGAACTTTCAGCATATGCAGGTAATGTTTCAAGATAAGCCCTAGTAGTTAGTAGTACTTAGTACTGCATGTCCTCATAGCCATAAGTGAACAGGAAAAGTTTGAGGATCTTAATAAAAAATGAAAGGAAAAGATGAAGATCAAAAATAGAATCTAGAGAGAGCAAAGAACCCAGCATCATGCCTGTGAGAAATGTTTGTTAGCTTAGTAAAGCTCCAAAGCATGACTATGTATCCAACATCAATAAGGACAAAGTCAACTAGCAAGAATTCTAAACAACTTACTTAAGAAATGACAATGATATCATCAACATCTATTCATATGTTCACCCTATAAGTTGGTGAAGTAGTAGATGGTGAAAAATTAGAAGGCAAGTCCCAATTTACCAAATTGCAGTAAGAGAAAAACCAAAGTTGGATCAGTTAGTTCCACCACTTCATAGAAGAAATCCAGATTAAACACAAGAGGGATAAACTAGCACTTACCATTAAATTTTAAAGTACATGATAAGAAATAACAATCATCCATAGAAATCAAGTAAAATAAGATTTTAAACTTTTATTCAACTTGAACATAAACATTTGATAAATAAAAAAAAAGATTCCTTAAACTAATATGTATGTGTACATTTATACACATTTTTGGTCTAAGAAAGGCCTTATTGGTACTTGATCCCTTGTTTATCCACATTACTATAAGAATAAGAAATGATACTTAAAATCTTCATGATTTGTATCTTCATTGTCATTATCATTGTTCCCAGCTATCCTTTGGCTACTTTTACAATTTCAATTCAGATTATTCCTTGGATGGTAGATTCAGTTGTAAGACAACTTAAGCATTATATTTCACTAAAATACCTTATAAATGTTAGATCATGATTTTTAATTAACGTAATAAACCTTAAAACAATTTCACAATGAATCAATCGAACCATACCCTGAACATAGTTTTCTATATCCGAAGTCCGATATTTTTTAAATTGTATTTCTTTTGAGGTTCTTTTCTGAATTTTTGCCTTCTTTCTTTCACTCTTAGGTATTTAATAAGTTTTATATTGCAACCACTGAAACCCTTTTGAATCTACTGAAGCTACTGAAATTAGGAAAATGTTTTGGTCCAACGTTCAATTCAATGTGGCATTAAAACAAAGTTTCCAAACCTCAACACTAGTTGCTTCAAGTTCCAAAGAATGGATATAATCCTACTCTATATTTTACATCCTACAGAGTACAGACACATGAACCCTACCGACAATAAAAATTACATAGACAATTAAGCTTTGTGATATCTAATTTTCATTCAACAGCTTACAACTGGAATCCAGACAAAATCATAAATCACTTTTAAACCACGTTGATTATTGCAAAATTTTAAGACCAGGACAATTTTAGATGCCTCATCAAGGAGCTGATCAAGACACTATACAGAGTTGCAACAAAGAGGCAAGCTGGAGGAACAACACCAACCGATAGAATCATCAGCAAAAGCACCATCAAAATAGTATACATGAGGGAGTGCAATGCCCTTGGCATAATTTGTTTCAACAGTTAAGTCCTGACATCAACTTAGACATTTGAGTATTCTTTGAAAAAATAGATGATATATCTCTCTTCGTATAGTAATAAATATTATTTTTAAATAAATGTTCTATTCATAATTTCATTTACAAATCCATGAAAGAAATAGCTATTATTGGAAGCAAGGTATGCCGTCTTGGTACCGGACCCCATACTGGTGCCATCCTGTTATTATGTCATTATGCTCGGTACGGCGACCGGTTCAACGTACTGAGCGTCAGTACACCCCCCGTACCATGTACCGGTACTGAACTAGTACAGTATAATAAGTCGCATACCGCCCGATTTAATACACTATGGTGTCCCTTGATTGGAAGTATCATATATCATCTCAGCAACTTCTTTAAAATGTCTCAAAACTTTTGTGAGAATGAGGGCAATTTCCAACTATCTAACTCCCTTATTTCAAGAGATAGACAACCATAACAAGATTCTTCTAAAATCGCTGGTTCGATGAAGAAAAGACCGGAAAAAGAAAGTAGCCGAGCTCGGGAAAGAAGCAAATCGAGAAAATATGGAAAGGCCTAGATTAAGAGGCAGTGTGTGGTTAATGTTCAGAGTTCCGTAGTCTGAACATTGCTGTGAGAAGACCACTACAGTAACTTGGCTTATAAAGCTATCAAATAAAATATGAGATCTTTCAATCTCAGTCATTGATTCTAAATGATCCACTACAAACTAAAAATAATCAGAAATAAAAGGAAATACAAATTGGACAACTAAAATTAGATCTAGTAAATTCCTAACACCTATAGGCCTCTGATACATCATGGAATGATGCCTGATCTCCATCAATGTTTCATAATCATTGTTTTTGCTATCATTTACTCGCAACCCTCATTCTAAAGAATGTATGATTTTCGCTCTTTATGAAAGATACATATGATTATTTTCAGTATGTTAATATTAAACCTTATAATCCAATAAACAAATTCAAAAAGCCGACCATGAAAATGTCAGTTAGGCCTAAACAAACTCAGCTTCATTCACTCCAAAACATGTATGGGGGCCCAAGGAGCCTTATCTCCTCTTTACAACATGATTAACCTGTAGCATTGTATATTATCTCAAATTCCAACAGCTCTGATGAAGAGGCTATAATACTATCAAGCAAGATTCGCAATCTCAGTATTGGACCCCGTACTAGAAACATGCTGATGTAGTGTCAGTATGCCCAAAATAGGGGTCAGTTCAGCATATTGAGACTCGGTACATCCTTGTACCAAATCTCAATCTGATATAGTACGACATGCTCGATACAGGTTGTACGCATCAGTATGGCGAACTTTGCCATCAAGAGTCTTAATCAAGTAGTATCCAACTATGCTTTTGATTGATGGAAAATTCAGGTCTTGCTAGTAGCTTTATGTATATCAGATGATCCAGAACAGAACACCTCTTATGAAAAGAGAGCCTAATTGAAAGCACATAAGCACCAAAAGTATTTGAGGGGCTAAGCTTCCATGTTAGTTGAAGATGCTAGAGCAAAGATCGCAGTGCTCGTACTAGAGCCCGTACCAATTGCCAAGCTGCACGATACAGCACACCCCATGTCATTCTGTGCCAGGCCTGCATCAACACAACAAAGAAGGTGGGGAAGAGGGAGAACAGGAGAAAGGAAAAGAGAGAGAGGGGGAAGGGAGGGAGACGAATAGGGAGGAAGAGAGGGAGAGAGAGGGAGGGTGGCGGACGACCGGAGGAGGGTGGCAGACGGCCAGAGAGCAGCACAGAGGTGCAGAGGAAGTGCTCCGCCCTCTGGTTCCCCTATTTTGTTCAAAACAGGGGTTCTGGAGGAGGGCCCTTTTTTCATTTCGAAGAAATTAAGTGAAGACGGCGCCCTCCGCAACTCTCCGCCGACCTTCCCCCTCTCTCTCCCTCCCTTCCTCCCTCTCCCTCCTTCCCCCCTTCTCTCTCTATTTTCCTCTCTTTCCTTCTCCCTCTCTTCCTCGTCGGTTTCTCGATGTGAAGGCCGGAACCAAGGTTCACCGTACCGGTACCGAACCCCGTACCAGTGTCGCACTAGTATAAGCGTACCGAGTGTCGGTACGGTACGGTATGCAGTACGCCAGGCGTACCGATATTGGCGTACCGATACCGGTACCCATCGGTACAGGTATGGTACGCTCGGTATCGACCAGTACCGACCGGTACAGCATACCATGGCTGGAACTATCCCGGTCCGCCTTCGATATGGTTTGGTACGCCCCCAAACTGGGCGGTTCAGGATGGTTCCACTGACATTGTGACAGAGTGACAATAGAATGAGAAAGGATAGCCAAAAGCACAAATAGTATATCGGATCATGCTACCAGAATTTTCTTAGTGCCACCAATTGGTGATGTTGGCAAAGATAATGTTATTAGGATTTTGAAAGAGCTTACGATTCATAGAGAACTGAATAATCATCAGGATACTTGACTAACAGTGTTAAGTTAGAGATCCTTGGACAAACACTTGACAATTCTCATTATTGTCATAAGTCTCTCCCCTCTCAAATACATCCCATAAGTTTTTGTATTGGCAACATTCATTCTTTTCATTTCAGCCAATCATGTTATCCCTTAATTTTGACTGCATAATCAAGCCCATAGTTCCAAATTCTGCATGTTTGATTCCCTACAGCAGAATAACCACCATTGCAGTTCAACGTCAACCAGTAGTGTAGCATCCAAGATCAAAAATGGTTGATATGTAATATATGCGGATCTACCGCATAAGTTTATTAAGCCAGTAGATTATGAAATAATTTTGAAAGCATTAGCATATGTAGCATGACATGTGAGAAAAGATAAATCTATACCAACTCATCGCATGGCTTGAGAAAAGTAATCTTAGTACTGCAAATCCAACTGGAAAAATGATCGCAAGAACAACACCAATAGCATGAAACAACATTCCTGCACCCAAAAAGAAAAAATACATATCTCATATCCGCTCAAGACAAGATCAATCAGTGCCCAAATAGATCTGGCAAATTCTTAAATCAAAATATGATATAACAGACATCAGACCACGAAATGAAGAACCCTAATAACACAAGGGGGAAAAATGCACACTATAGAGACTAGAGAGTATTGATTATTCAAAAAACATTATTAGGAAAATCCATGGTTTCAGATAAAATCATCAAGAAAACAAAAAAGTATGACGTGTAATGGTGAAATATTTGCCCACCAACAAAAAACTCAAATAAAAGTTTTAAAAAATAAAAGAAAAAATAATTCAGGCGGTAGAGCAGACTGACATGTAAGTTTGATTTACTTATTTTTTGCTTTATCCTCTTGCCAGATATATGTACCTAATCTTCGAAATGATGTCCATAGAAAGATGTCGTTTAAACATGCAGCAATTATTGCACAGAACATAAATTGTCGCCACAAATTGTTGGAAACAGTAAGATATATAAAAGAATCTTCCAGTTGCACTTATTGTCAATGCATTTGCTTGACTCATAAACTGAAATTTTGGTATTCTATCACATTATGCCAAGAAACAATAAATTAACTCTAAAGTACTTGTAGATGGAAATTAACTAGATAAAAATAGCAAATTACAATATTCTAAATCACCAAACTGGAGTTAAATTGGTAAATCATATAGCAGCAACAATACATTTTTAAAGGCAGGAAACAAAACAGGGTTGCACCTACATGTCATAGTGACAAGTCCTTACAAAATAAGATCTTTTTCTGGTTTATGTCTTTTCTTGCAGATCTAAGGGAGCTTACCTAATGTCTTACAGGCATATCGCGAGAATTCAAACATCAACAAAATTAAAGATAAACATAAGTAGGACATATAAGTTTAAAGAAAACTGCTACCATGTAATTAGATAAATATAATAAGTAGAGGTAAAAATCATAAATGGTAAATGAGCCTAGTCTTCCATATAAAATATAAAATTGCCCTTTGAGAAGAATTTAATTTGAGCAGCAGAAGAGCTCATCGTTAATGATAGGAATGAGACATTATGGCTATGAACTTATACTTTTACAAATCTTGTCAGCACATCATTATAATATATACTTCGCTGAAGAGGTCAGTAGTTGAAGACATGGGGTTGTGAGTCAACAAAAAATTTATCTCTTCATTACAACAAGCCAAATCATTGACCATGTAAATAGCCTTTATAAGATAGATGTGCAGATAAAGACATTAACACTAAATTGGGTGCACCATGTCATACTGTCAAACTATGTGCCCGATTAACTTGAGGGGACAAGAAAATCAATTGGGTGAGATTTTTCTGAAAAATAGAAATTAAGCAAAAGAAAAAACGTTAGGATAGAAAATTGAATATAGTATTAGGTAGCGATGGAGACGGCACTACAATCAACGAACAAGGTTGTGCAAGGCCCTCAGACATCAACATTTATCTTATGTTTATGTTAACACATATGCATCCATTTTCAATTAATGGAGGCTATGTACAAGATTAAGATAACATTTTAATGCATCAAAAATAACCTACCTCCATGAAAAATGAGCTTAAAAAATCAAGGTAAGAAAAAGAAAAGAACCATCCATCCCAGCCAAAATTGGTCATACCACAATATGTGCCAGCTTGCTAGTTCAGCAATGCTAGCCAGTGCCCGGCATAGGTACCGGCACCAGCTTTTCAATCCTTGCAACAACTTTAACACAAGCTGACATCCTAACCTGAAGTTGTGAAATTGTCAATCCAATTGATATCTCTTCATTTGCTTTATTAATGAGACACCAGCTTGGCAATATCAAACAGTGCACACACTGTTATAAAGTCGGTCCCTATGTTAACTATGGAAAGTACAAAAGTATATTAAAGTCAGGAAATTGCGGGAAATTGAAAAACTAAAAGGAGAGAAGATGACAAATATCACAACCATATTGGTTCAAGGTTAGAATTCCTAGTGTTTAAATATAGTCAAAGCATCCCATATGATGGAAAGTAAGTGAAGTTATGCTATCTCATGAGCCTTCAAGTCAATTGAACATAAAACAACCTATCCATATCCCTTATATGGCCACAAGACAATATAAGGAGCACCAAACATCTACAGAAATAAAAATCTGGAAATAAGCAGAGAGATATTCAGGTTAAATTTCTTGCGAGTGCGCATGAAGGGATGCAGTGAGAAAATGCTGCATTCTAATGTATAAACATCAAAAGCCCTGAGAATTTATCTTCATGAAGTTCAACACAATGGCATACCTTTTAAGAAGTCAGAGAAGGTTGCAAACCAACAGTGCATTGCAGAATCTGGAAGCCGCAGAAATAATGGCATCAGAAGGAATATGACTAATGGCAGACCATGAAGTACCATGGATACCTTTCTGGAATAAAATATCTGAAACACATAAAAAAAGGAAGCAGCATGATCTGTTATTTAATTTTGCAACTTAATCAAGTTACTTCATCTCTTGCCATGATATTTACGTGGTAGCATGAATTACAGTAGTAACCAATCATGCAGCTGATCGGAGAACAATATGTGAAAATGCCTCAATCTAAAAAACAAAATCTCACCATAAACCAAGACAAATAATCGAAAAAGACAGCCCGATCAGTCTTGGCTCCATTTTCTGCAACTTTTAAAGTTCTTTCATTGGCATTCAACACCATTGAAGAACTTGCAAATGCCTCAATGAGGCTGAACAAATTCTCACCACGTGCTTGGATGCTTCCAGGTCTGGTGTGCAAATATTTTTAAAAATTAAAAAAACCATACTGCACTACAAGTTCTAAGTTGTTCATGAAATGGCATAATCTAAATAGTATCTTTAATGCATACAATAGTCTTTCCAATGTATCGTAAGAGGTGTGATAGAAATAACCACCAAGGACAAAGATAATATCCAGTCCTGGAATATCGCCATAATCTTCAGCAAACATTCTATAATCTGTATCGCCAGGGATAATGCCAAATGCATCCTGTATAAGCAGAGATTCAATCACTAGATTAATGCTGTAGAGGACAGAAATGTATGAACTTAAGAAAGATGCATATATTGAAACAACACAAAAATATCATGCCAAAAACATATAGACACAAGTAATTCCCTTAACAGTTAAAACATCATCTAGGAAAAATCTCTCTCTCCATTGAACTCTTCCATTTAGGTATGACAAACTACAAAAGTCAGTATCTCCATCAGCCTAAGGATGGGACAATCATGCCACACCAGCCAACATTATGAAAAAAATAGGTTTTTCAGCCGCTACCACATCTTTCATACAGCAACATCATCATGAAAACATGTAAGTAAATGTCACAGCACACAGAATTGTTTGGACAGTGAAGATGCTGGAAAACAACATACTACATTAATTCCACCAGCAATCGAATCAAATGATAAGTGGAGGATTAATGATGTACAGATAAATAAATTAGCTCCTCTACGTAAAGTTTACTTCAAAGCAAGAGAAAAAGGGTTCCAGTTTGCTGCAAGCCTTAGTTGGATGTTTCTGACCTGCTCCAACCATGATATAATCAGGCAGTCTATTTAAACCAAGATACAAGAGCTTCCTGAACTAGACCTTTAGTTTCATATTTATTATCAATAAAAGTAACATTTATGAACACAATCCACCAGATGCAATAAGAAAGAAGGATTTTTATTTAGGAGTGAAGTGCACAAGGCAAAGAAGAGAGCCAAATTCATAAGATGAATTTGGCATATCTTAACCAAAGCCTTTGCATGGGCTCGCCGTGCATTTGTAGAAATTTCCAGAAACCACACGATTATATAGCCAAAGGAAATACGCCCCGCCTAAAAAGCTCAAACACCTACTTCCAGATTAGATGGACGTTACCCCCCTGCCCCCTCGGGGGGATATCCGGTCCATAAATGGACTTGTCACCTGTCTGCCCATGCAAGCAAGCAAAGAAGCAGTGGGAGTCAAGGCGGATATATTACAAGGTATTAGAGAAGTGAGAGAAGGGGGGAGTCACAAGTACTGGTTATCAAGAAGAAGAAGGGCGGGGCTAACACATACATTTTACCTCTAGCCATTTGAGCTGCCGTTCTTGAAATGCTTCAAGAAAGTCAAACTCCAGATATAAGCAAGCCGCACCCATCTCCATTAATAATAAGATACCACAGTGACCACCCTATTCAGTGCCTTACTTGCACTACACGCTAGGCCTAAGAAAACCTCACAAAAATTAGCTTGAGGACCTTGAAGAAGAATGATGAATTTGAAGAGCCAATATCCTCTAATCACTGTTTAATTTAGAAGGATTCACGGTAGCCATGGCACGAGTGACAGAAAACCCCACCTGGCCTATCATTGTTCCCTTTCAAGGAATAAATGTAAGAAGCATGGATTAAGTGTCGATATTTAATAAAAAATTGTAAAAATAGCTACCTTGGTATTCGTTGATTAACATAATTTATGTGATTTTTAAGCTATTTTTGAAGTTCTTAAAGCTGGAACAACAAGAGGAAAAGTCCTAGATCTGAACTGGATTTTCTTTGCTGCCACAAGGTCTGATTTGAACTCATATAAATTTCCTTTACATTTGCAAATCTGATTGCACCTTTGAAATTTTTAAGCCCAATGACATCCTTTGATCCTATAAGAACCCTAGAAGCTTTTAGATTTAGTTGAAACCTTAACAACCCTAGACCTTGATCCCTTCCTTCTATTCGTCAGAACCTAAAACATCTATGCACTAAGTCCCTTGAAACCTTTATTGACCTTGTTATCAAATATCAACAAATAAAATAAGGGCATCCTGAAGATTGTCATCTACTCCTACTTTTGACCTAAACCCTAGTGTCCTCCATCACAAGTACATAGTCAAAGTCAAAATTTTACCATGACATCTCACTAATGCTAATGGGAGTGCAAGCCCACTCCCACATGAGATGAAACCTCTTTTTGTCCATTTATAAATTGAAGGAAGAGAGAGATGGTCCAATATTAAGACGGTGCACAAAAAGCCAAAAATTCTTTTTATCTAGCTAACATAACCACCATGGGTACGGTTGAACTTTTCTTAGGAAAATAGCATCAAGCATAACAATCTATAATCATGCTCCAAAGAACCTTTTTGGGATTCCCATGAAGAATAAGGCCCAGGTAGTAGTTTATGATATGGACACAAGCATAATAACTCCACTCATTTTTATCAAATTAGGTACCTACAAAGTTCTAAATAATCAAGCTGTAAGGCCATACCGACTGAGAGTAGGTAAGGTACATGTTGTACCAAGGATGATGCCAACAAAGTGTATCAATGGGTACAACCATATACGGTCGATACACCCTTAGTATAGACTCTGTTGGGTTATTTTCCTACCTACATGATTTTTGGAAGTAGGATTCGGAATCCAACCCAACAACTCAAAAATCAATGCTTTTGATATTGGGTTCATAACTTCATGCATTAGATGAATCTGATGATTAAATAACATTTACTCCTCATTTGACATAATACACAGTTTTTAACAGAAAATCTCATTCAGATTTTTTGAATCAAGAAGGAAGAGATTTACCTAGAGTGCCTTTTTCAGCCCCATAAATCAAAAACCGAGAATCACTCCTGCAAGCTAATCTCCTAGGCAGTCTTCTGTTATCCTTATCTAATTCCACCTTCAAATAATTAAATAACATTTAATCCTCATTTGACAAAATACACACTTTTTAACAGAAAATCTCATTCAGATTTTTTGAATCAATAAGGAAGAAAATGAAGGGAGAAGATTCACCTAGAGTGCCTTTTTCAGCCCCATAAATCAAAAACCGAGCATCACTCCTGCAAGCAAATCTCCTAGGCAGTCTTCCCTTATACCTTACCTAATTTCCACCTTAAATAGTGCAGAACAATTGCAAAAAGGGGTTGTTTTGGTTATTCCAAGCGACATCAATCTGCCCTAAACTGCACAATCTGAGATGGATTTGAGCAATTCAGGTGCAGTCCAAGAGATATTTGCCTGAACTAATGCCCCTTTGTACTGCCAGGCTTAGTTCATGCATAAGTTGTATCAATCAGTATTTTAAAACTTGATATCCATTATCAGAGAACTTCAAATTTTTCACAATCTCACAAGTAGAAATCTAGAAGTATTTAAAAAAGAATCTTAACTGTGTAAACTCTCTCCCATTACATATGATTGGTGTTTTGAAAGTGTTGACCAAGACCACTTAGTTCTCATGGTTGGATCACAGATCCACCATTCAACTGCCCTTAAACCCGATGCCCAAGCTTTTTAGCAACTTTCAAAACATGTATAGTATTACGTTGGGATGTTCTCGCTTCAATCTCGAGCCTCCTCTCTTCTCTCCATGTCACCTTCCCAACCTCCTTGCCCTCCCTCCTATACACCATCAATCTCTCATTTCTTCAAACTAGAAGAAGAGGTTCTCTCCTTAAAACTACAAATCCAAGAACCAAACCTTGATCTATCAAATCACACCACTCCAGGCCATCATTAGAAGAAGAGGTGAAGGGGATTCACCATCTGGAGATCTCCAAATATGACCACACAAACCCTCCACCACTATCCTTAAATTAGCCTCTCACCCTTGGCAGTCCCACCTCCAATGAATTGCCACCTCCACAGACATTGCTTCTTTCTTAAGCATGGACAACTCCATGATCCAGCATGCAAGAAAAAGAGAGGGGGTCAATGATTGGAGTCTTCCTGACATCAACAACATTTAGATATGATAGGATCTAATAAGGAATGAGAACTTAATAGTTGGAATCTTTTACCTAGGGCAGTGCACTGGATTCCCAATCTTCCTTGAGTCCTGAACCTGCGCCCAATTCCTAAATGCTTCCTGAGTAAAAGTATTTCCAAAATATCTGCTTCACCGCACTTGCACTGGTACCCATTCCCACACTCACACTAAATTCTGACAACGGTAAGAATCTAAGAATGTAAGATTAAAAGATCGGTGGAGTGGGTAATGACGTGTTTGAGTCATTGCCATCTAATTTGAGCAATTTGGACAATTGAACCCCTCATGGATGGTCAAGATGGGTTTTTGGATAAACATGTTTTAGACTGATCCAACACCCAAAGCATGAGGGATGATGGGTCGACCGGGTTTACCCCGTCAACTAGTTTGGGTCTCCAAAAATTGTGTACATCAGACTAAAGTCCAAGCATTTCATCATTAACAAAACAGAGTCATTAGCATTTACCCTAATGCCATGGATTACAAAATTTTTTCACCACAATCATACGCATGGCAATGAAAACAACATAACACCAAGATGACAAGAAAAATTTTAATAGCTCATCATTAAATACTATCCTAAACATCTCCAATAAACCTTAAAAGGATCACATTGTGAAGATAGAGGATTCACCATGCAATTGCAAAGATATTAAATGATCTGCCACAAACAAAAAGAAAATAAAAAATAATAGGACACAATGAAACAAGTTCCTAGCTAACTTTATAAGCCTTAAAACTGATCAAGTAACGAGGACAAATATTAGATTTTCTTGTTTAAACAATGAATCCAATCTCTTTTCTCACTAAAACTTAATTCTTATGCACTCAAGCCTATAAAATGCCTTCCAAAGATCTTAAACATGGTTTCAGATTCTGAACAGCACAAATTATTTGAATCGAAACCACTTATCTCATTTGAACAGCACAAGTTCAAAACAGAGCACCACAATTTAATTTTACTACAAAATGAGAAAGGAAGCTCCAATGATAGCCATGTCAGTATAACTGTTTCTTAGATACCAAATTGTAAATTTCTTTTCAGTATTACAACATAATTAAATTGTGCCTGCATCCAAAAACATATGACTATTGCTAGATCTTAATCCTCAGTAGTTATAAAACTAGTGGATGCATACTGCAAAACGTATCTGTTAATTTTCAGAATACATAGATTTCTTAATAAACCCAAAGCATATGAAACAGTATCAAAGCAGTTAGACACCAAGGATATGAGAAAAAGAGGAACCTGTGCTGCACTATTTGCCATTGGATACTGTGCAGATTGAGCATATACATGTGAAGGCCAAGACCCAGGTCCAGATTGACAAACCAAATCTGTTGATCAAAAGGTAAGTTAAAGAGGCAAGGATTGCAAAATAAAATATCCACCCATTTTCATAGAAAGTGATTATTATAATTTATAGAACTCATAATGATGCTGGCTTGACTGAAAAAAAATTGTCATGGCAAACAAGCTGCATGTTCAGGCTCATATCAAGTATTAAAGACACTGGAAAAGGCAAGTAGAGAGTTCAATGAAACATAAGTGTATTCAACTTCAAAACAAACAAACCAAACCATGTAGAGGTTGTAACTTACTGATAACCGAATAGAAAAAAAGGATTAGTTGTTAGTCAAGGAATAAAAATAGAAGCTTCTATAATAGGATGTAGGAATTGGAAAAGCACGTGTAACATGTTGATCATATGACTAAAAACACGAATTATAGACAGGTGAATCATCATGCTCTGTAGCAACGAAGAGCAAAAAAAGTAGAATATTAGTCATTTTTTTACTTTCACATATTAAAGTCAGATATTCTCTTTTAGTGGGGAGAAAAAAAGTGGATAGTAATTCATCTACATCATCCTACTCAGCAGTATGAAACTATTCATTGTTAATTAGACTCTCACGTCCAACTCCAAGAATCCATCTCAACACTAATCAGCAAGTGGTCACTAATTTGTGCTTTATAGATTGGTAATATTGGCGCGATATTCAAAATACTAGGTATACCAGCCCATACCAGCAGGTATATACCAAACAGACAGGAACTGCTACCAAGACCCCTCGAAACCAATTCATGAAAAAACTACCCCAAATCAACCCAAAATCAAACCTCAAATCAACTTTGCAGATCACTCATTTGAAGAAGGAAAGAGAAGTTTACAGTCATGGATAGCACAGACCAGTAAGGATTTCTGGCAACTAAGATGCAAATATTCAACAAATTAATGAGGCCATTTCCTCGGCTCATCCATTTTCTATTTTGTTACAAATTATGAGGCAGAATCATGTATCTTCAAAAATCAAGAGCAGCGAAATCATGTATCTACTGATCAACGATTGATTGAGGTCAATTCTCCCTTCTTTTCTCCTCTCTTTCTTCCCTCCCGCCCTCCAATGTTATTCTTTTAAGGATTGGACCGTCGTCCCACCACCCAATAACTCTCGGCCACAACAAGCTCCAACCAATGGCGATCGGCAAGGATCTGAGAGGCCTCATGGTAAGTCAGCCTCCTTCCCTCCCTCTCTCTCTCTCTATCTCTCTCTCTCTCTCTCTCTAGAGAAATTCTCTTCTCAACTCAATCAGCGTACAGCCACATGCCTCTAATCCAGAGGCTAGAGGATTGAGGGTTATCCTCTACCCAAACATGTGCATGTCGGGTTAGGGGGTTCTAAACCTAAGGGCTCGCCCCGTTTATGGAAAAAAATCCAGTTGCCTAGGCACTGCTTAGGCGCTTGGGCTGTCGCACAGGCAATCACCTAGGATATACGAGCGTCCATCGCCTAGGATACAAGGGCTGTTTGACAGCTATGAAAAGAGTCAAGATGCATGTAGTTTAATTTGATCAAACTCTAACTGAAACAGGTTTCGTTGCATGCAAGTATATGTTGCCAACATGTAAAAATAATGCAAGTTAAGACTAAGGAGTTCATTACCAAGACCACCAGTTCCAGATGCTTCAATATTTATAAAAGCACCAACTATATTGCTCCATTTATGCGTCTTGACAAAGCCATGAGAACCCTAGAAAATAATAAGCATAAAACAGTCAGTAGATAATGTAAGAATATAAAGATGATATACATGAAAAAAAATCTAAAGACAGGTGTTTAAATTAACATTGACATTCCTAATAAACATTTACAAGATAAACTCTAGTAATTGGTTCTTAATATGCACAACTAATCAGTTCCCAATTGGTACCTAAAATATATTCACAGCTGACCACAATCACTTTCAAGAAAGGAAAGGGTGTTGTCACGAGGAATAGCAACAAGTTCTAGCCAGCATCGTCTTAAAATTCAAGAGAGGGATCAAACCAGTAAAGCCTTAGGTTACAAAAGTAGCATCAGCTTGAGCAAGATAACAAACTTGCAGAGGGAAGAGGTCCTTCCATCCAAATCCCTGGCTGCTCCATAGTCCCCCAGTTAAAGCCATAGAAAGGTTAAAGCAGAAACATTGGCAGGATGACAAACTTGCAGAAGGAAGAGGCTCCAAATACTTGGCTGCTCCATAGCCCCTGCCTTACTAGCTAGAAAATCCTCTTCCAACTCACCCTCTTGAAATATCTGTGAGGCTTGGAAGTTGATGAGAGTCACTTTGAACCGGTTAATATTTCATAGGCAAGGATGATCAGTCCCCAGAACCATTTAACCAAGTGATGACAATTTGAGAATCACCCACTATCCAAACATTAGAAGCATGCAGGACCCTAACAGCCATTAAAGGCCCTCGCAAGCAGCTCTAAGTTCCACAAGAGGTATTGTTCCATCAAAAAAATGGGATAGCTGCAGCAGCTAAAGTTCTTCTCTCATGATCAGAATGATAAGACCAGCACCCGGCTTGACCGTTTGAATGATCCAAACCATTGAATATTTTCATACTACCTAGTTGTGGCTCTAGATAGAATTAGAAAAACAATTCTCCTGGTTGACTATGATATGAATCAACGCAAAGCTTGTGGCCAATTAAGTCGATACAATGTAAATCACATTATGCAGAGGGCCACGACTTCTAGATCAGGCTCCATCTTGTAAATCGCATTACGCAAAGCAGCCAGAAGTTCATCATCCATATCGATTACAGGTATGGTGTACTAAAACCTCGGGTTTAGATAGTATGCTGCAGATAGAATTCGTTATTGTCTTAGTAAAATTGTACAAGCATAGAAGTAGTCTAATTTTCAATGTTCTTTCTTACCTACTAGATGCAAGTTCTTACCCATCCGGTAGACCCACCACCACTCAATGATGTCGATGTACTCCTGGGCATATGTCGAAATTGCCTTCTTAATCTGAATCTTTGCCCTCTCCATCATATAATACAAAAAGCTCAATTGGGGATACCTCTCACTGTCCATGACCTGTAGCACTTCGTACAATGGTTTGATAGCCTTCACTATCATCTCGGCCCGCTACCAAAATATCTACCTCGTCACCAAGTCCTCAACAGTGCTCCCTTCAGTGTCGGCCCTCGCAAATCTATTTTTCTGCCGCTCGGAACTGACAAACATCTGACATAGAGCTGCTTTCCTCAAAAGAAGGTTATCAAGTGCATTGTAGTTGGTAGCAAACCGTGTTACTCCTGGTCTAAAGATCTCTCTCCCTGCATATCTTCTCATCAGTGATAGAACTCATGTATGGTTATAAATATATCTGGTGATGGTTTGGACTGTCTCCATTATCTATTGTACCGTATGAATCTTCACAATATCCATCAACATGAAGTCGATACAATGTACAGCACATGGGGTCCAAAACATAGATGGCCGCCGTTCTATAAAGATCTCTCCGCCAGCCTTATATCGTAGCCCATTATCAGAAATGACCTACACGACATTCTCTTCTCCTGCATGATCAATCACCTCTTTCATCAATCTGTGGATATACATGGCGTCGTGCACCTAATCGGAAGCATCAACCGACTTATGAAAAAAAAATTTCATATCACAATATGTCAAGAAGTTGATGCTCTACCTAGTAGGATCAGTCCAACCATCACACATCACTGCCAGTCCATATGTGGACCACTTGCTTTTGTATGAGGCAATCCACTTCTCTAGCTCCTCATTATTGTTAAAAAACTCACTGAAAATATCCTTCAGTCTTGAAGGATCTACATCGAGACCGACAGCTTGTATGGATAATATGGCAGATCTATAGTACGTATTGTCTGCCATATTCGCTGAGATATGGTTGAAGTTGAACCGGGATCCAATATATCGCCACATATCCTTCTTATCTTTCTTTAGTATTGTGTTAATCCTCTGCTGTTTCGAATTCTTGCTGGGGAACACATTTGGATCTAAAGTTTGGATGGTGGCTCCTAGTAGAATCTCCTTGGAGGATTCTTTTTGCTACCAAAAGCCTCCAACATAGATGCAATACGGCCACGGCCTCACCTCTGCTGATGGCCTTCCTGAGGAGGTCCTTCTGAACTCTAGATTTGCCTTGCTACTCGTAAAATCAGAACCTAACTCGTAGTATAGAGCCCAAATCGAGCCCTATGCCTGGTCATCTCATCCTGTTGCCACTGATCATCCAAGCTCGTTTGAATAGAAGCCTGGATCTGTGCTTCCTCGTCATCTGGAGCAGACGCCTCCTCTGACTCTCTAGAGTGATAGGAAGGCTCTGCCGTTCGGCGGTCCACTTCCGCCTTCTTCTTGAAAAACCTCTCCTTCACTGCTATAAAATCAATGAAGTGCTTCTTCCTCAGCTGTCGAACCTTTTATAAGCATTTTCAATGCATAGATACGTTGGAATAACTACCAGCTAAGTGCTACTTCAACCTGGTTATCCCTCCTCCTGCGAACTCTTTGTTACACTTGTTGCACTTTTAATGGTGCCGATCCGAGAGCACTTGCCCATAATCCCAATCAATGTCACGCTTTGGTTTCTTTTTCTTTGATGGCTCCATTTCTGCAGGTTTATCAAGTATATCAATTTATCAATTATTTAAAAATAGTAAAATTTTATTATGATAAAAATATATTTTATTTCAAAAAATACATCTGATTTATTTAATACCTAATACTAATTTTTTATATTTTTTATTTATTTATTTATATATTTTTAATAATTTTTAAATTAAAACATATATTTAAATACCATAAATTCAGAAAATATATTTTTTACCACAAAAAATACTTCTGAAATATGCATTACATACTGCTTAATTTTTATAATTTTCGGTATTAATTATATATTTTTAATTATTTTTAAATTTAAAAATAATTTTTAAATATAAATATTATAAAAAATTAGTTTCTGCTCAGATTCATGTAGAATTCAATAATAAATGCTACATATATTTTAGACCCATGGGCATGCATAAAAGGCTACATATTTCTCAAAAAAAAATTCAAATTTAGGCCTAGGCCATTATGCGCATGATCACATCAAAACTTTATAAAATGGACACCAAATTTAGCTGAAGAATAGCTTGCATGCCCCTAAATATGCTTCTGATTTTATATTTTTTATTTTTTTTTATTTTTATATTTTTTTATTTTTTAATCCAAAAATATATTTTTAGTTTTTAAAAATTATATAAAATCTGAAAATTAAAAATTTTTACGTCATCGTATAGATCATCCATAGTTCTACACCATATCATAAAATTAAGTCAAAATCAAAAATGTTGGCATGATTTCTTCTTATTTTGCAAATTTCGAGCTATTTTTTGAAGCTCAAAAAAAAAGAAAATAATATAAAAAACATGAAGCACACCTTATTTAGACTTGGATCTTCTTTCAATCATGCTGAAACGGTGTGATTTTCGCAGTGGGGGGAAGGGGGAGAAGTTCTAAACAAAATGAACTAGGGAAGTGGAACCAGTACCGAGCACCGTATCTGTTCTCCAGCTGCAAGAGTCAGTGCAGGCCCGCACCATGTCGTGCTGAGCCTGTACCGAAAAGGAGAGGGCGACGATAAGCCGCCAATACAGCTCAGAACGGCCGGAACTGCCCGGTTCGGAACGATTCCACTAACCCCGAAATGAACGTCGGGAAGGCCTGAGAAACCTCAAACTTTCCCAATGCTTCATTATGAAAAAGCAAGAGGGCCGGTTTCGAACCAGCCCGACTTGGTGTGAACTATCCGGTTCACACCGATTTCGCACAGAACCGTCCGGTTCTGACCGATTCCGGCGAGTTCAGGATTGGTTCTGGCCGGTTCAGGACCGATCCCGAATATACTAGGCTAACCAACCCGATTCTCCATAGATTCCGAACACAATAGGCTAACCGACCAAATCCCCCACCAGGTCGGCTCAGTCTGGGCCCGATCGGGCTGTTCGGTCCAGTTTGGCAGACAATCGTCACACTTATAATGCAGTTGCACTTATAGTGCAACTGAAGATCTGTAAAAAGGTAGATTGCCTGGACAAGCTCCTATCTTGAAGAGCTCCAAGCGTACTAGTTAGGATGCACCACCAATAGAAAAAGATTTTAGACAAAGCACAAGAAAATTTAAGAATGACTAATCACTCAGTATCAACTATGTAACAAATATAGCATGGTCATTGAAACTACACATGCAGAGAGAGCAAAGAATTCATGCACAAACTAAATTTGAAAAACCTTACCAAAAGAAAGAGTTCTTCCGCACCATTGAAAAGAAAGATTATGGGTCGGGGTGGAATCCAGTTAGAATCAATAATAAGTCGTGCTACTTCAAGCATTGATGCTGGGGAAGTTTGAAAGACAAGTGTTAGGAGAGAAAGTACAAAATGTTGCTTAAGGTATATAATCATGTGCTCGTATCATTGTAACTGCACTCACCAACACAAGAACCACAATCGCCTGCACCAGGAGACCCAAGTGGACTATCAAAATGTCCATTCACTAAAACAGATGGATCAAGGTCATTTGAAAAATTTGATGAAACCCTGTAATTCAATTGGATTTTATTAGAAACCATTATTAGGAGCAAGGTTTGCCATACCAGTCAGTACCGATACTGGTCCGATACTGAATCAGTATGCAGTCTTGTACCATATCAGTACTTAGTATGTCTCGCCGTCTCGTACCGCACCACGTATCGATACTATAATAGGATAATACCGGAACGGAGTCTAGTATCGAGACAACGAACCTTGATTAGAAGACTATAAGAAACAATCACAAATTACTAACTGCCAAAGGGATTAAAAACACAAAGTATTTGTACATCTAGGTTAGATTTAGTTCATTTAAGTCTATATAATCACCAATGAAATTGCTTTGGGATTAATTTAAAGCTATCTTCGGCTATTAATTTTCTTTCACTACCACAAGAAAACTAAAAGCCTAGATGCTAAATATTATGTTTTGCTTCACATTCAATTTCATTAGTTCAATCATGAAAATTTTATGGTTATTTGGATCCTAGCTAGTTTGGTTAGTAGTTAGTGCAGATTCAGCAAATTAATTCTAATTATCTTGTTATTTGTTAGAGATAACTATGGCCTAAATTATAGTTTTAACTCCATCAATCCCTGCCTTTAGGAATCATCCATCATAAAACCTAACGTACTCACTCCCTATTGCAGAGTTATATCTTCCATTCACTCTCCTCTATACCTTAACTTTTTCCCAGAGATTTTTTTCCTTTTCACACAATCATAAAAGAGAAAGTCATACAAAGTCACTATATCGGGAATTCATAGATTACACACAAATATACACATGAAGTACACAATCCAGCCTTAGTTCAGCTAGTTAGCATCCCTCTCTACTTGAGAGAGGTCCAAGGCTCGAAATAGGGGTCCGAGTCATAAACAGGTCCATGGATCTAACAGGTCCGTGAATCTAACACTTTTACTAAATGTCACATTCAGGTTTAGTGTCCAGACTGTTTAACCCATTTTGACCCATTTGATAGTTGGATTGCATTGTGACCAAATCTACTTAACCCGTTTATAACATGATCAGACCCATTAGTGAAAACAGGTTATGCAGGTCCAATCAGGTTACATATTTAATAAAAAGGTTTAATTTGGGTTTGGATTCTTGATTCATTTAATAAATGGGTTGGATTTATGTTAACAAATATTTGATTTGACCCCATCCAACCCGATTCGTATCTAACCCAACCCAATTGCCGTCCATAGTTCAAACACTAGTTGCGACACCCTTACTATATTTCTCAAAATGTTACATTAAGTACATTGAACTAGCTCCTGTTCTTAAACATAGCTCATAATCAATCACCTTTTCCCTAACTTATCTTAGAGAATTAATAATTTCCCCTCAATCACGATTTCCCTTACGATTGTCTCTAAATAAAGTTGACCCAGTTGCTAATTATTTTCCAATGTGGCTTGCCCAAAACTTTTTTCCACAAAAATAAATACAGTTCCCTAAATCAAACTTAACCTTGTTCCATCCTCATCCAAAGTACCCTTCAACTTGCTTCATAGTCTTCGAGAGCCTAAGCAATAATCATTAAGGTGGGTAGCAATACTATATTTTAGATTTCATGATATGCCGCATTTCCTACTCATAAGTTATCATTAAATTAATTTGGTGCCAATTAGGGTTAGAAATGGGCATGACTAATCCACAAACAGTCAAGCAGGCTAGCTTCGGGCTGGGCTTTGGGCCTAGCATATGGATGTGTAAATCGAGCTTAGGCCTAAAACCTAGGGCCCATTTAAGTTTCAAGCCAAGTCCGGGCCTCGCCTTGGCCTAGCACGAGCCCCATCTGGAGAACAAATTATATTTTGTTTACAATTCTATTATATATTTATACAAGATTCATATGGTGATTGTTTTTTTAATTCAATCCTAACCATTCATCCTAACAGATCGGTTAAATTCACTCTTTTAAAATTTAGAAACCCTAATCCGATCCCTTTAACCTCCCATCTCCCAAACATTTCCCCCCTCCACCTCTCCTCTCTAGCCTTTCCTTCCTCTCTCAACTCCAACTCAGGGGTTCCACCTCTAACACCATCAAATTCTTCAACCCCTCACCTTTGCCAAGGTTAAGGAGCACCACCTCACTGACCCTCCTCCCATTCCCTCCTCCCTCGATCTTAACATGTAGGCCTCTCCTCCCCTGTCATTGGTGATGTGGAGTTCCTCATCAATAACCCATCCCCTCTCTATCGATCCAACACCTCCCCCTAGTTACCGGTATCACTCGTACAACTCTCCTTCCCATCTCAACACCTCCTCCTCCCTTTGGTCACCACTAATGTTGAGGAGGGGCGCTTCCTCTCCATCTCCTCCTTCAATCATTGATCTTGGCACCTCCATATCTACGACTGCTGCAGATAACCCATCTCTTCTCCATAATCAGCTCCCTTAAGCAATCACTCAAGGAGCAACTCATCATTGAGTTAGAGCATTTTAGGATTTAGGCCAGGCTAAGGTCAGACTCTAAGCAAATTTTTTGTGCTCAGGCCAAGCCCAAGAGCCCGCATCCCACCCCCCCCCCCCCCCCAAAAAAAAAAAAGAAATCGGGCCAAGTTCGGGCAAAGGGGTGGCATGGCCTAGCATGGCCCGTTTCCAATTTTAGCGCCAACCAAAGGTGGACTATACCCAAATATGCACAGTGAAAGATTTGTTAGTTAGCCTCAAGCATGTAAACTACCTAGCACCTGGCCTACAATTTCTATTAAATAACTCTTATATAAAAATTGAGAGGGGGGAGATTCCACTAATTGATAACTTTTCTCACAACAAAACATCAAGTTAATTAATCTAATGAAGATGAATTGGGATGTAAAAAAATATACAATCATACATGATTTGTGTAACGTTAGAAGTGCCTTAACTTTCATTTCCTTTCTTTCCCCAAATATTAGAGCATGGTGTGCTTATCTATCAAATGATCAAAACTGAGACTATCGAGCACTTTTTTGGAGATCAAATTATGGAAACCTATGTCAGGAAACCCTAGTTTTGTACTCCAATATTGAGCAAGTTAGGTAATCAAGTATTCCAATTAGGTCCCTTGGTAGTGTGTGTCCCCATTGTGTTTCAAAATGAAAGATTGGCTTTTAGAATACCAAGAGAGCCAATGATGATTGGGCACGACTTTTTTGTTGGTCTTAAAGTTGGTCTTCATTTATTTCAACTTTATCTTTACCCCTTCAAGGTTTAGTTGTATGTCGTTCAATCCATCAGATTTTTTGTAGTTCTATTTGGTAACAATTTTTCTAATTTTGAGTAAATTAACAATCAAGTACCTTATGACCAGACTCGAGCTATATGCTTGCACATTACTTCAAAATAAAAAGGGAAAAGAAAATAATCACCCCTAAAATATTTTATAAAACATCTCATTATGCAGTTTTCTTCCTATCATCCCATCGAGCTTCCTTCCTTGGCTACAACAGAACTCATAATGCTTCTCCAAAATTCCTAATTTTTTGTAAGATAAGTGGCCCAGCAATTGGTAGAGGCACATCCTCATAGTTCCTCTTCCAAGGTTATAATCTACTATACTTTTCCTTCTTCTTTCGATCTTCCATACTTGCTTTTCTTTTTATCTCAGTCTATAATCTCTATTACAGTTTGGGCGTGTTCGTAGTGTTCAAATTTATATGATTGTATATGATCTTGTATCGTCCCTTTAGTTGACCAACCGCAATAACAGTTTTCTACTTTAGATCCAAGAAAGAAGAAACGAAGTTAGATCTTGTTGTTTACTATGGTTGAAGAAATTCTCTACTAGAACTTAAGCCGAATGCCACATACCGTGATTACAAAGATCACAATGTGATTTTATTTTGTTATAACATTAACATTTTGCTAGTCACCTGATTTTTTTTATTGTCAAGATATGCAGATTATGTTTCTGTACTTGTAAAATCATTGCATTGTTTCAGCTTTTGTCATATGTTCTCCCTTTAGATATTACTTAAGCACGCATGTCATTTAAAAGCCCTCAATGTTCAGTTAGGAGAAAAAGTTGATGGCACCTAAATAAGCTTTAATCGAAGTCTAAGAAACAACTTGAAGTTGTACGTGGGCAAAAGAAACCATTAGACAAGAGGCAAAAACTATGGTATTCCAGTTTCTTGAGTATTATTAGAAAATGACACTGAAACTATTCATAGATAGCCGAAAGATGCATTCTTCAACAGAAGGATAGATATGGGAAGACAACAAAAAACCAACCAAAACCCAAATTAACTTATCAAATACAACATGGTTATTGGCAGATGTGAACGATAAGGTTCTCGATTTTGGGTAGACTGACCAATAAAGGCATTCATACACAGTTTAAGAGACAACGTCGTTCAACACTGATGGTCTCATGATGTCTGCCTAACTTTAGTAACAAGAGATAGAAACAATGTGATGATGACAATCAATTTTCTTTTTAAACAAAAAGAGTAGTTAAGTAAATTAGTCAAATTAAATGGATAAAAATGCAATAAATTATATCATGAAACATATACAATGAGTTTCATTAAATGAAAGTTTATCATATTTGTATATATGCATTAAAACAGTGGATGATCAACCATATAGTTCAAAAGTAAGACATCATAATGTTCATATTTTATTTCTGACAACATACGATTCAATTCTCATGAATGTTGTTCCATCTAATGATCCTTAACATTACAAAAATCTCCTAACATACAACATATGCAAGTAGTTGGTAATAGCACAAAGCCCTCATGAAAGTACAATAACAGATTCATCCTCAATATGTCTTGGATGCCTAAAGTATTTATAAAGAACAATTAATCATGAATTGTGTCATGTTTCTTACTTTAAGCTATTTGCATACAACATACCTCATAAGAACATTCTTATGACTCCTATAGGCACATGATATGCTATGCCGCAAAAATATCATGTTGAAAGAACCGCTAACAAGTGTTTCCTCGATCTCTACTCTGCAACAAAAGATATAATTTGCTAATGCATTAAAAACTCAAATAGAAAAATACGAACAAACTAAAAAGTATTAAGATCTTTGAAACTTAAGTGGTCAAGAAAACCATGCATGGTTTCACTACTTTTTGGAAGGTCGTAAGGCATCTTTGGCTTTTTCTCCAGATCTCTAAAAGCTTCTTCCAAGCACTTGGAAAGAAATTATTATGAAAGAAGCTCTTCTTCAGATGTTTGGTTTATGTATGAGTGCAGTGGGTGGATGTACCGATGCAAGTGGATCAGACTATGTCTCTATCCAACCTGCCCTAAAATGAATTTGCTTTTAGTATTTGACTAAAAACTTAACTCAGTAAGTTTTCATCAGGGTGAGTTCCTATCCAGCTAGGGTCAGATTCAGTCACTACCAAATTATATGGTTCTAATCAATCCCCAAAATATATAGTTCTAATCAATAACTTTGTGAACCTTTTAAATAGATTTTTTGTTATTGTTGTTTTTGTGCAGTTCTGTTGCATTTTTCTAGACCAGATGTGAAAGTTGGTTGAGGCTTGTAGTTAAGTTTAGAACTAACATCCCACCAATAAATATTAGGTTTGGGTTGGAATTAAATCAGGTTAAGTTCAGGTAGAAGGTATAGCGAACAATGAAATAGTGGAAACGATAAGAGGAGGGAAGTTTTCCCTTATATGGGGTGACTTTGTCATATTCACAAGAAAGGGTAGCAACTTCAAATAAGCATTAAATGGAACTAGCTTTAGAAATTCCCCAAGAAGCCACTTTTCTCACTTTTCTTAATCTGCAACACTTCTAATATGACATGGTTAGTTGTTTATTTTTTGTAAAGAAAAACTTTTTTTTTCCATTTGAAACTGGTAAAAGGACCTCCTTTTTGAAGCCACACCAAACACATTCTACTCTTTTGCGATAATTATAAAAGTTTTCAACTTTTTAACTAAATGTCCACTATCTCTAGTCTAAATCTGCATAATTGGTTAAAAGGAGATCTCTTGCTATCACTACAATCACTTCAAGTTGTCTTTTCCTATAGCTAGGGAATCCAGATGTGGCAAGACATGATTCAATGATGTGCAATCGGCACATGATGTGATAAAGAGATGTGCTAAAATACTATTACTAAAAGTTTAATAAAATGTACATGTGGTAAAGGCAGGTTCGACAATCAAAGCTACAAAATGCACTCAAACAAAGAGGTCACCAGTCAAACTTAATCCCTGAATAAGCAAATGACTACAAAAGTCAATTTATGTACCTGCACAAATTCAAGAGCAAATTGTGTTGCGTCTCTCCTTGATTGGACCTTTTTATTATGCTAGTCTAGTCCTAAACTCAAATTTCGGATGGATTAAGCTATGTCAATCACCTAATTAACACCTTAAGAGGCATTAGCGGGAATTCTTCACCATTTTTTAAGAGTGAAGCCGCTGCTTAAATTAGTAGCCTGCTTCTTATGACTATTTTATCTTGACTGTA
The DNA here is from genome assembly GCF_009389715.1 of Phoenix dactylifera. NCBI lineage: Eukaryota > Viridiplantae > Streptophyta > Magnoliopsida > Arecales > Arecaceae > Phoenix > Phoenix dactylifera. The sequence continues at coordinate 419,836 of NW_024067804.1, forward strand.
CAAAATGTTTATCTCCAAAGCAGCAACAAGGCTGCAATACATCAAGTTTTTCCCTATGACAAATTTCTGAACTTCTAACTCTTAGATTCAAAGGTTTCCAAGCAAAGAACAAGCTGCTGTTCTTGCATGTTTTAATGCATCAGCTACCATATGGATCATGAATCAAGATACTATATGAAGTTGATCCATTCCATATGATATATACTGCACCAACAAGGTACAAGAATCTACAAGGCTGTGCAACCTTTGTGTTGTGCGTGCCTGACGATGCCAGCCCATAAGGGTTCGTGCCATTTTGTGCCTTTTCTTTACCATAATCCTTGGCACATGGTTGGGCATGTGAATTGGCACAGATTGGCACAAAATAGTATGCACAATGTCAGCGCATGGGTGGCAGAGACAGACGCACAAGCGGGGCAAAATAGATGGTATTTCAATCCTTGTTATGGAGTTCGTATGGAATTTATTGGTTTCTATACTGCTGGTTTATTCTCCTAAAAATAGATTAATGAGGTGCAATTGAATAAAATCATAATGCTTCTAAAATATCTTTTTCAGTAAAAATGATAGACTAGAATTTAAATGTACTTTTATTTTCTTTAATGACTACCAAGACAACGGACAGTGGTCCAACCATTGGCTTGATGCCAGCAATCAAATCAGGACTGAGATAGAAAGGCTACAGCATTTGTATCTCATGGCAAATAAATGTAGCATAAATCCATGACAATCAATAGTTTATCAACAGATTATTAGAAGTCAAGCAAGGGGTTGAAGCCATTAAGAGTAGCATTATGTCCACAGGTCACAGGCACTTGTGTTATATAGATTTCACAAACAATGTTGCTGAAATCAGTCAATCTTTCGAACTTACTACTTATGAGGGTTTAGAATTGTTATAGGTAGCACAGCGTTATATCTGAACATCAATTCTTCATCAGCTACTGAATTGGGGTTAGTCTTGATGTCATTAATTGTAAACCAGCCATTATTATAATTTGTAAGTTATGGTGTAACATGTATAAAATAGTAGAACTAGAAGTTAGAAGTCTAGATTTTGTATAAGCAGTGCCGACATCTACAATAGCCATCATTAGTCTATCTTTGACTTCATTCCAACTGTTCAACTTTCTCTTGTTAATTGAATAATTTATAAATTCACTATCATCTATACTTGTGTGCACAAAATCTTACAGCCTCAAACAATCAGCGGAGAGCCAAAGAGAAAATGATCATGTGCGAGCCAATCCAACTAGACCAACTTGGTGTCGATGATTTTGAGTTGAACACAAAGGAATGAAAGGATTGTGATCTTGATCCTCTGCCAGGATTGAGGTTGGTGCAGAATGGCTAAGGCTGCTGATGCAGAACTGCCACCCAGGTGTTGGGCAGCTCAAACCTATCACCAGGATTGCAAGTGATCATAGAAACAGTGGAAACATGCAAAAAACGACATCTGAGCCTCTTTTTATTATTCTCTTCCCCTACTTTGCCACCATCACCCCTCCCAACCCTGATCCTATCTTTCTCTCTCTCTCCCCGAGTGTCGCCGCAATAGCGCTCGCGACTATGAATGTGGTGAGTGGTCCCCTGCTCTCCTTATCACTAGATTATACCACTTTCTCCTGTCACCAAGCTCATCCCCAACCTTAAAGCTGGAAACCACCAATCTCCTTTGGCTAGACCTTGCTCTTTCTTCATCCCTCTAAGTCAACGTTGGAGCTTAGCAGCCGATGAGTGAGCTGAGGCTCGACCCAACATCGAGCCCATCCAATGAATCCCCTGTTCAACCCCGTTCTCTCCTTTTCACTTCTTATCTTCCAACTGCCGCCACCGCTGCTTGTCGCCAAACCTTTGCCATTGCCATTGGACCCCTACCACATCAACCCCTCCCTTCCTTCTTTTCCATGGCTGCTAAGCCTTCATCACCGAGCACCGCTGTCCAACTGGCACCCCAAAGTCCTTTGCCTTCCCCTGTTTTTATGCCTAATCTCCTGTTCTCTTCTCTCTACTCTGTTTTTCTCCTTGTGGCCGTACTCATCACCTCCACCACCTCACGGAGACTGGCTACCATCCCATTAGACCAAGGACCCTGGTGAGAACTCTCTCTCCCTCTCCCTACTCTGCGAAGGGCCAAAACCCTCACCCCCTTCATCCATTGTTTCCCCATAGAGGACAGCACAGAGGTCACTCCTCTCTCCTTCTCTTCCTCTCTCTTGACTCTTCACTCTGTCTCTCTCCCCGATTCTCCTCCATCTCTCACTAACCTCTCAGAGCACCTAGACTCCCCACTCTCTCTCAATCTCACTCGCTTGCTCACTTTCTCTCTCTTCCTCTCTCTCCCCTCAAATAGAAAAAATTTTCTCTTCCTCATAAAAATTTCTCTCTAATCCAGTGGGATATAGGCACCTCATTCTGCTTCTCTCTCTTCTATTTCTATCTTCTCGCTCTTGATTGAAGGTTCATAGTGTCTGTTCTCTGATCGAGGTCTTCGATTTCAGTAGAGCATCCAGCTTAGGGGCCAAGCCACACATCCAAGGTAACCACTAATGAATTTTCTCATATTTATATTAAATTATAATCCCTAGTTTAAGTTTTGGCCCTATGGATAGATGAGTCTCTGGATGCTAGGCTAGGCTGGGGTGCCTAAATTCCAGTTCTAAAGTTGTAATTGGGAAGATCTAGAGCTACCAACCCTCTTACGGCAAGGGATCTTAAGTTGTTAAGCCCTAAGAAGGTCTCACAACCCTAGTGGGATTTTTGAATTATAGAGATGGATTTACAATTGTGAAGGAAAGCCTAACGTTTTTGATATATTCCTTTTTGGTCGTGTGTGTGTGTGTGTATTGAGAGTAGTTTTCAAGTTTTGCTAACTTAGATCGGTAAGTACCTCTACCCCTAGTAATTTTATCATGCATGCCATATGGTCTAATTTAAAATTTATATTGCTTAGTTTTATACCCACATTTTGAAAATTAGCCTAAATATTTGAAATTGAAAATATGAAAAATTATTTATACATATTTATATTTATATCTAAAATAAATCTTATGTTTGCATAAAAACAAATTTTAAAATTATGGATCAAGCATGAAAGACTTTGGTTGGGCATGAAACTGAATTATGATGGATCAAAATACGTCTTGATTTGATTGGATATGATTAAATTATATGAAATAAGTTGTCAAATCATATTTGTAAAATTCATGGACTTTTATATGATTAAAAAATTAGTTTGGAATGGATATTACGTTTACTCTTTAATCTGACTACAATTCGAGCCTAGCCAATGGGACTGATTGTTGGTTATATATGTTCAGAAACTAATTTCTTTCAGATCTAGCCAGTTAAAATTGATCGTTGGCATGTTTTGTGTGACTCAAGCTATTTTTTTTTTGGGCCTAGCCAGTAGCTAATCACTAGCGCATGCTGATCACATGTTTTATATTCAGGAGTTAGTCTCTTTTGGATCTTATCACAAGGCTGATTGTAGGCATAGTTACAAAGACTAAGAGATGACAGATTTTCAAATACCTTTAACTGAAAATTCATAAAAGGAGATTTTCTTGCTCAGATGCATTAAATATTTTGAAAATTAAGTTATTATGTTAATAAGCATGTTTTTTTCTGAAAGTTCAACCTGAATTTAGTAAGATTGCTTTCAATTTTAATTGTTAATCATATTGTATGTAAATTAGCATTTCTTGTACATTATATGCATGATCCAAGAGGTAAAGCTTACTTACCAAGCCATAGCTTACTTTTCGCTTCATATTTTCTTCAGATGCTGAGGAATAAATCGGACGGGGTTTGTGGGCTGAGCAACATTGGATTAGGGTTGAGCCATTTTCTATTTTTCATTTAAATAAATGTTCTGAGAAAGACATGATGTACGAATCTTCAAGATTTTTGTAATAGTATTATTGAACCATTTTAAATGGATGCTATTTTATTTTTGAATTATTATGTTGAAGGTGTAGATGCTCTAATATTGCCACTGCCTAATCCTTTGTTGTGTAAAATACATTAATGGAAATCAGAAGGCAGGCCTGGCACATCCTGTGGAGTGGGGTCAAACCCTATGGAGGTGTGGCTGTTCGCCATATTTCTGGCTCGTGCTGGTGGGTCGGGCGTGACAAATCATTATCATTAAAAAAGGAAATGGATGTTGATTCAAGGTTGGGCCTTTTTTGATTGCTTAAACTAAAATAGCAATCAATGTAGCAAAAGGTTTATTTACCAAGCACTAACCAGATCATCAAAACAGTCAAAACAGGATCAAAAACACGAAAATTGGCAAACTTTCATATCAAGACAATCCAATCCAACTCTAACCACACCAAATCCAGTCCTGCTTACCGATAATTCGGCCCCGCCCGATCCGCCAACGCCTCCAGCTGCCCTCTTATATACTTCGCCGCCTCTTCCAGTCCCGGCCGTCCTTCCTGAGATCGAAAACACATCGTAACCCCAAATCCCCGCACCAATGATCGAAAAACAACGGCACGCGAGAATCACCTGGCGGCCGTCGATGTCGACGGTGAGGTGGCGGATGTGTTCTATGGCTCTAGCTTCGGAGAAACGGTCGGGCGGCGCGTCGGATCCGAGAGGGCGGACGTGGCGTGTGTGAAGGACGGTGTAGGCGAGGTAGGACATGGCACCGTACACAAGGGCGAGGGCGAGAAGGCACTTGAACGCCTTCGCGTCTCCAGAGCTCAGCCACGACGCCATCCCCTTCTCTCTCACGACCAAGATCTCTGAGAGGGGAAGAAAGAAACCTAGGAAATAACGAGAGAGGCACGACGGGGAGAAAAGAGAACCGGGAGGGGGCTTCCTTCCTTTGCTTCTCTCTTTCCGTCTCCCTTGCCCTCCTGGGGTCTTTACTCTCTAGGTCGGTGGGACTAACGGGTCTCTTTGGAATTTTGTCGATTTATGTTAACTTTTAGGAGCATAGGACAAAAGTAGCGTGCATTCAAGTAAAATGGGCGTCGCTTTATCGGGCTTTGTTAATTACCTGGGTAAGTCTAATCAAACTGGGGGATGTGGGAAGAGTGTTTTTGAGCGCATTGGAGTTTCTACGTGCGACGTGGTCGGTCGGAAGGATGGGGGGAGTGCGATTGCGCCATTTGCGCGTAGGAACCGGTGGTTTGTAAGTGGAGATTCTTTAGATTGGTTTTTAGGGTCAAACGCGGCGGACGACGTGACCTACGCCGCCACCACCATCCGACAAGTCAGAGGCGGATTCCATACTTTTTTTTTAAAAAAATATTTTATTTTATTTACCTATATAATATATATATATATATATATATATATATATATATATTCTCTCTATAAATTTAAATAGTAAAAAATATTTTATATGTGGCGTAGATTATAAGCTAATATTAGTTTTATGAAGTTTTGCTACGGTCACGGAACTATGATTGTAAGTCTATTTGACTGTAGTATAGAAAAAAGCAGAAGCTATCTCTATTCCTAAAGTATCCCTCCAAGATTTCTTTTACATAGGTTTTTGGTTAATTGTAGTAACCGCTGCTCCCCTATGTGCAAGCAGAGCCTCCACCCGTACGATGCCCAGATATCAACTACCTATCCGCAAATTGCTAGAGAGAGGGCATTAAGAAAGATCGGGAAAGGAAAGGAAGAGGTCCTAGCAAAAAAAATTAGGGCATTAAGGAAGATCGGGAAAGGAAAGGCCCAGAGAGCTTACCGTTATATTTTGGCTATGCAACTGTCTCAAGTTCAAGGGAAGAAAACGAGAAACATGGGTGGGAGTGGGAGGAGAGAACAGACGAGCGTTGGTGGGTGTTTGGTTTTTTTTTTTTTTCGGGTTAAAATAGATATGTCATATATTATGAGTACAAATATATCCAATAAAATCAGAAACAAAAAATCACAGAGTGCCCGATGCAACTCTCCCTCTCCGGCCTATATGGTTCTCTCGAAATGGCTGGCGCAACCATCCAATCTGCAACCCCATTAACCTCTCTAAATGTATGCTTGGCCTGGAAAGTCACTTCATCTCTCACCATCATCCAGATGTCTCGACGCAAGAGGTGATCCATGCCACCACCCCTCAGACTCTCTGGATCCAACGGATCACTGTGGCCAAGTTACCCTCCAGTATGATTGAGCTAGCCTGTAACATTCGTCGCGCATGACGAAGGCCCGCCTAGGCAGCCCTCAGCTCTATACCAGAGACCGAAATATCGAATAACTAACAACCGTCAGCTGCTACCACCCTGAAGTTCAGATCTCTGATGACAAAACTCGTATCTCCCCTCGTGCCTCCGTCCGAAACAAACCTATCAAAATTGACCTTAAGGAAGCTCGGGATTGGAGGCTCCTAGGTGAAGAACACCGTGCGGGGTGCTACCTAAACAAAATGAGAACTTCAAATATTCTGAGCTGTCAAAAATCCATGTGATGAGGTAGCATAACTGATCTCCACCACTTGCGCCCGGGCGCACTCCGCCAAACTGATCTAGAACACTATGTTTGGTTTTTTGAGTGTGAACCCCTTTATCTGATTTTGATGAGCTTTAGATTTGAGTAGGGCACCACTTAACCCAATCACTCACCCGCGACACATCTCTATCTCTTATCGTCTCGTGAAGGCTATGTTTTCTAGATCAGTTTGATAAATTACAACAACAATCACGAAACCGATCCATAGTGTCTCACGTCTCTTATGCTTCGAAATAACTTAGTCTATAAAACTGCTCTCTACTCAAGAAACGTTTGCATGTAGAATTAGATATCATTTATGGGGATTGATAACTTACTCTCTGTTATGGTAAGTTATCAATCTACCCATTTTTCTGGAGACAAAAAATATCCTTACTTTTTATAACTCTTAAAAGTATTTTATGTCTTTTTATAATCCCACATTAACTCATCCTTTAAACCCCTTAAGTAATACTCTCTCTCTCTCTCTCCGGGATATATATATATGTATATGTATGTATGTATGTATGTATATACATACATATATATCCACACACGTATATGTATGTGTATATATATATGTATGTATATACATACATATATATATAGACACACGTATATGTATGTGTGTATATATATATACATACATATATATGTGTGTGTGTGTGTGTGTGTGTGTATATGTATGTATGTATGCATGCATATATATATATATGTATATATGTATATGCATATATATATAGGTATGTATATGTATGTATGTATGTATGTATGTATGTATGTATGTGTGTGTGTGTGTCTATATATACATATATATATATATGTATATATATATATATATATGTAGGTATGAATATGTATGCATATATATATACACACACACATACACACACAAATGTATATATACATACATATATCTATCTATATATATACATACATCTATATATATACATGTATATATATATACATACATATATATGTATGTATGTATGCATGCATGCATGCATGTATGTATGTTTGTATGTATGTTTATATATATATATATATATATGTATATATATATATATATATATATAAGAGATAGAGTATTAATTGGGGGGTTGAGAGGGTGAGTTAAAGTGGGATTGTAAAAAGACATAAAATACCTTTAAAAGTTATAAAAAGTAAGGGTATTTTTGTCCAATAAAAAAATGGGTAGATTGATAATCTTCCATAACAGAAAGTAGGTTATCAATCCCCATCATTTATATATGTGGTGGATGAAGAGCTAAACAGCATCTATATACGTGGTGACTGGAGAACTCTACCAAGACAGAGTCTTTATTTTAATATATATATATTAGATTTGCCCTTTACCAAATAAGGAGAGCCAAGACACCATCCCAAGCAAGGGCACTTTAAAACTTTGATTTTTGTTTGAGTGCAACTGGAATATATTTGTTTGGAATTAAATATAAAATAACCATCAAATAAGAAGTGGATATAAAATTTATAATTAATAAAAATTAAATATATAATAATTGAAAACCAATTAAAGAATTTAATAAAAGAGAATGAAAATAATGTGATATGTCAAAGGCACCACACTAAACAAAATGAGACATGTACATTATATGAAAGTTTTACAAGAGATTGGTTACACAATTATAGGCACAGTTACAATGATATGACAATGATATGCAATAACTATAGAGATTGGTCAAATATACAACATCATAAAGAAGTATATGCCATCATTTATTTTCTTGTATATCATTATTTGTTTCCTTCATCATAAGAAAATAAATGTCATGATTTGTTTCCTTGTACGCTATTATTTATTTCCTTCCTCATATATAAAAAAAATATATCATTATTTATTTCATTTAAAATAGGTGTAAATCTCAATGGGATTAGCATATGTGGTTGGTGAAGTAGATTTGGTGGTGTTAAAGTGTAATATGCTATCACACTCCCTCGAGCAAAATAGCACATAAGTAATATTGAGCTTAGATCGAAGTTGAATGAACTGTGTTGTGGTGAGACTTTTGGTAAATATATCGGCCAATTGATCAACTATACAAACCAAGCGAATCTGGATATTACCACATATAACTCGCTCACAGGCAAAGTCATAGTCCACTTCAACTTAGAAGCAAGAGATATAACACTAAGATTGTCACAATAAAGAGTCGGTCATGAAAAGAGGAAGATATCAAGATCCTTCAACAACAGAAGTTTGTGACAATTAAGCTAGCCAAGGAGCAATATTCAAATTCAGTACTAGACCAAGCGATAGTTGTCACGCCCCGGATCCGGATCCGTGACACGGCCGTGCTATTGCCGACTACCGCCCACAATAGCACGCAGCCTCATACCTGGGAAATAGGGTAGTCAAACCAACCAAATCTTTTCATGTGTATTCATCTAGTACAACATGCTGGTCAGTACCCAAATACAGAGCTTCTACGTAGTTTATATACACAAAAGTATATACTTGCTTTACCCCAAAAGAAAGAAGCGCTAATACCAAATTAACGTGTCTCTAGCAGCTATCAGTGGTGAGGATCTGAAAGAAAAAAGTAAATAAACGGATATGAGCTACACGGCTCAGTAAGTAATCCTGCATAATCCTACCGGATCAACCAGTAGACTAAACATGTAAATCAGGGTTTTGAGAAGCTGACATGCATGTTTATCTAATAATCATCATGGCATAATAAGTATGCGATTTAAACAAAGCAGTAGTGCAAATCACAACAATTTTCATAATATATGCATATGAAACCGTGCCCCCCCGGCATGCCGTGGTCCTTTTACTCTCGGATGCTACTGCGAAGTCAGACTCGGCCACTGGCGGGGCCAGCTCAGTTACTATTCAGCCACTGGCGGGGCAAGCTCAGTTACTATTCAGCCACTGGCGGGGCAGGCCCAATTCCAATTCAGCCACTGGCGGGGCAGGCTCAGTTACTATTCAGCCACTGGCGGGGCAGCTCAGTTACTATTCAGCCACTGGCGGGGCAGGCCCAATTCCAATTCAGCCACTGGCGGGGCAGGCTCAGTTACTATTCAGCCACTGGCGGGGCAGCTCAGTTACTATTCAGCCACTGGCGGGGCAGCTCAGTTACTATTCAGCCACTGGCGGCTCAGTCATTCTCAGTAGCATCTTTGAGCCCATTATAGTGCCTCTGGGCTAGCTAAGACTTTATAAACTTACATGCATGATTATAATATCAGTATCATCATGTTGCATACATAGCCATAGCTTCTGGGATCATTAAAGTTACTTATGCATTGTAACATATCATGTATGAAACATATATACTTAAAATAAATGCTTAGGAAACATTAATAACATAACATGATCCACAACAGGATTAGGACAGGTTACTTACATTCTTCACTAATCATGCATACAATTCAAATTGTATAAAAAACACTGGTTCATCTTATAAAACGTATTACAAGATCTACGATAGGATTAAGACAGATTACTTACTGTGATTCGCCTTTCTCCTAGGTCTCCTGCGTCCTGGTGACGAGTCCTAAGTCACCTACAATCATGTTATAATAACAATATATTATTTCCTTTTCTACCTGAAATTTAGCCCAAGCCTAATTCCTCTGTATTGGGGTCTTGGCTGGGCTCCTAAGTCTTAATTGGCCTTCCGATTGGCCACTAAGCTTAATTCCCAGCTTAATTGGGTTTAATTTAACCCATTTCATTCAATTGGGCTCGGTTCAGGTTCAATTGGGTTCAGATCCCACTCAATCCCTCATCCGGGTTCACCCAACTAGATTGGGTCCGGTTTAATTGGGTTTACTTAACCCATTTCAATTTTTTAGGCTTAACGGGTTTCGGACCCGAACCCCGATCCGTCCCGTTAGGCCGGACCCGTTAAGGGGCTCTTCTCTCTTTTTTTTTTTTCTTTCTTTTTTTTTTCTTTTTCTTTCTCCCTCTTTTTCTTTTCTTTTTTTTTTCTTCTCTTTTTCTTTCTTTTTCTTTTTCTTTTTCTTTTCCTTTTTCTTTCCTTTTCTTCTCTTCTCCTTTTTCTTTTCTTCTCCTTCCCGAAGCTTCCTTCCTCCCTTCTTCTTTCATCCCGATCTCCTCCTCTCTTCTCCGACGAAGGCAGGACGGCGAGCGGAGGGGAGGATGGCGAGCGGAGGGGGACGGGCCACGACCGGCGGCGTCCGCGGCCAAGCCCCACGGCATCCCCGGCCGAGCCCGCGGCCGAGCTCTCGGCTTCCCCGGTCTTCTTCTTCTCCTCCGGCCGGATCTACGGCCTCTTCCTCCTCTCTCTTTCTTTCTTTCTTTCTTTTCTTTGGTCCTTCCCCTCCGGCACCACCCCATATTCTCTCTCTCTCTTACTCCCAAACCCTCTCTCTTCCTCTCTCCATTCTTCCCCTGTGAAGGAAGAAGGGGGTTTTGGGAGGGCCGAGCCACAGTCGGCAGTGCCACGGCCGAGCTCGCGGCGTCCACAGCCGCGCCTGCGGCTGAGCCCACGGCCGCGCCTGCGGCCGATGCCCGCGGCCACACACGGGTGAGTCCCCTCTTCCCTCTCTCCTTTTTCTTCTTTCTTTCATTTTCTTTTCTTTCCTCCCTTCTTCTTCTTCACTGAGACCCCCTATCCCACTGAAGAAGAAGAAGGGGAATGGACTCCGGCCGACTGCAGCCCCCTACCGAGAGCCGGCAGTGACTGCAACTGAGGTCCATGGAGTCCTTCCTCTATTTTTATTTTGGTAACAGGAGCTTACCATTTCCGGGGATGACCTGCGGTGCCTCCTCTCCAACACCTCTGCCGATTTAGGGGTTCCTCCTTCCTCTTGGAGCTTCCGGGCTCTCTCTCTTTCTCTCGTTCGGTGTTTAGGGGGTCTGTCATTTTGGGGTTGCCGGCATAGGCTTAAAGGACTGTTTAAGGATGAGACCCCCTCTGAGAGGTCCCTTCCCTCTCCATTCCTCCATACCTCGGGACTGGCCGCCGCCCCCCTTGTCTCCGGCGCGCCGGCAGCGGCTGTCAGCAGGGGTGAGGGTCACCCCTCCCTGTCGGTCTTATCCCTTCATTTTTATTTTTTTTTTTTTTTTCAATCCTTATACAGCACTGCCCACAGTGAAATTTGGGCCCAACCCTTAACTGGGCCCATTTCTTATTGGGCCTAGTAGGTTCTGGGCCCGGACATTACATCCTACCCCCCTTAAAATAAATTTCATCCTCGAAATTAAACATACCTTAGGTTCTGGTTTTCAAAAGTAGTCAACCATTGAGTCATCCTCTAGTTCTCGGTTAGTCTCCCTCTTAAAATGCTTGCTGATAAGATTTTGGCAAAATCATGGCACCTCAAAACTTGAACCTTTCCATCTATGACACGTAGGAGTTCTTTGATCTCTTTCAAAAGAGGACTAATCTTCCTGCCTTAGATTTTAAATGCTATGATTCTTGGCCCAAGAAATTAATTGCTCTCGATTAAGTCCACACAACGGTCGTAATCGGGTTAATAGAAATAGGTGAGAGCATTAGCATCACATACTTTTCATAATCTATAATCTTCTTTCTTCTCTTAACCTTGCCTACAATTTTATGATCAACTTTTATCCTAGCAAAACTTCAAACCCCTTTTAGATAGGTAGATCGAAGATGTCATAGCTAGGAGTAGGGAACATTTCAGGTCTAAGCCCAACCAAGGCACCATCCATCCGTTAATACTAAATTTAAGATGCTCAAAATCTTCCAGGAATTGCCACAGTAGAAAAAACTCACTGGTGAAATTATATAGCTGTCTCCAGATTATTCAGAGAATCAACATCTTAATTCTGAATAAGAAGATCAAGTTTCTTTGTCAAAATATCAACTTCTCTTGATTAACCGATCTATCACAAGATTAGATCATAAACGACTCTAATCCACTCTGGATAGAAATTCCTCGTAGTCTACTGACAACCTCAATTTCTTTCAATCAGATGGAGGGTTGATATTAATTAAAGAAACTCAAGCTTCAAGTTTAGGAGGACGGAGGTTTATATCAGCATATTCCAGATCTGAGATCAAAATCGATGATCTATTAATTCATGTCAAAAGATGCTAAGAAGTTTCTTAGCATGACATAAAACTGGAGAATCTAGGATAGCACAGTGCTATCCAGAAATCAGAACATTCTCCTTTTATTTATCCAAAAAAAATCTTACATTACAAGAAAACAGATCAAAAACTTTTCGAATCAAAAGAATAATACTTCTGGCCAACTTAGATAAATAATTCAGATCACTATGTTTTCGCTGCGCATTCTGATCAAATTCCTTTGAATTCACAATTAACTTTTGATCAACATACTATTTGCCTACCAACAGAACTATTTAATCCTTCATGTGTATTTGCACTTCAAATCTTTCCTCCATCTAGATCGTATGTTACTTAGCTAGAACTTCCTTTTACCTTTTCATGAACGAGTAAAGAAAGGGTATCCCAACATAAGATCCCCTTAAATAAATAACAATGCTTTAAATAAATTTTTACATTTTCAGCAACTTCATTCATATAAAATGAGTCAAAAATATTCTTCAAGATTGGAAATTATCCCAGAATTTACTAAATGACTTCCAATCAAAATACCAATCTTGCATTGTAATTTGAAAAGATCTAATATGTCACATTCCAAGTAAACAAAGGAGAAACTCTTAAATGTCATTCTCAGATATATTTTCTTTCTATACAATAGTTTCATGCATAATTGTCATACAGATTTTAACCTCGAAGAATATAAAAGCTTTCCTTGTCCAAGCCTTAAACAACTTATGAATGAACCCTATCTTGCCATCAAAATAATTAACTTCAAACTAGAAGTATTATCCACAGTACCCGGTATCAAGTTAAACTTCCAAAATCACCTATATACTAATACACAAATAATCACCATGTACTTTAATATTCCATAGCTAGTACTCCACTTAATATCAGTCAAAATATACTTTAATCATAATCCAAAATACAAATTACTCCATCGAGAAATCTCCAAACTAGCTTATTTTTATTTTGGCATGGCTCGTTAGCATTCTGATTCAAAACACCAAAATCCTTAGTAGTCTTAAATCTTAAACTCTGATATCATACCTGTCACAATCATGCCCCGAGAATGATTTTGTATTAGCCTTAACTTCTTTCTTTTTGTTGCTCATTGTCGTCTATCAAAATATTTATGTCAAGCAATTTTCGTGACTGACCGATGATGCAACCAATAAAATCTTTTCTTTCTTTCCAATTATACGGAATTTCACTAAATGAGATTTAACTACCTCTGCCCTTATTAAAATTTGAAAATTTTTTACTCATGATTAACCTATTGCTCTGATACCACTAGAATGTCACGCCCCGGATCCGGATCCGTGACACGGCCGTGCTATTGCCGACTACCGCCCACAATAGCACGCAGCCTCATACCTGGGAAATAGAGTAGTCAAACCAACCAAATCTTTTCATGTGTATTCATCTAGTACAACATGCTGGTCAGTACCCAAATACAGAGCTTCTACGTAGTTTATATACACAAAAGTATATACTTGCTTTACCCCAAAAGAAAGAAGCGCTAATACCAAATTAACGTGTCTCTGGCAGCTATCAGTGGTGAGGATCTGAAAGAAAAAAGTAAATAAACGGATATGAGCTACACGGCTCAGTAAGTAATCCTGCATAATCCTACCGGATCAACCAGTAGACTAAACATGTAAATCAGGGTTTTGAGAAGCTGACATGCATGTTTATCTAATAATCATCATGGCATAATAAGTATGCGATTTAAACAAAGCAGTAGTGCAAATCACAACAATTTTCATAATATATGCATATGAAACCGTGCCCCCCCGGCATGCCGTGGTCCTTTTACTCTCGGATGCTACTGCGAAGTCAGACTCGGCCACTGGCGGGGCCAGCTCAGTTACTATTCAGCCACTGGCGGGGCAAGCTCAGTTACTATTCAGCCACTGGCGGGGCAGGCCCAATTCCAATTCAGCCACTGGCGGGGCAGGCTCAGTTACTATTCAGCCACTGGCGGGGCAGCTCAGTTACTATTCAGCCACTGGCGGGGCAGGCCCAATTCCAATTCAGCCACTGGCGGGGCAGGCTCAGTTACTATTCAGCCACTGGCGGGGCAGCTCAGTTACTATTCAGCCACTGGCGGGGCAGCTCAGTTACTATTCAGCCACTGGCGGCTCAGTCATTCTCAGTAGCATCTTTGAGCCCATTATAGTGCCTCTGGGCTAGCTAAGACTTTATAAACTTACATGCATGATTATAATATCAGTATCATCATGTTGCATACATAGCCATAGCTTCTGGGATCATTAAAGTTACTTATGCATTGTAACATATCATGTATGAAACATATATACTTAAAATAAATGCTTAGGAAACATTAATAACATAACATGATCCACAACAGGATTAGGACAGGTTACTTACATTCTTCACTAATCATGCATACAATTCAAATTGTATAAAAAACACTGGTTCATCTTATAAAACGTATTACAAGATCTACGATAGGATTAAGACAGATTACTTACTGTGATTCGCCTTTCTCCTAGGTCTCCTGCGTCCTGGTGACGAGTCCTAAGTCACCTACAATCATGTTATAATAACAATATATTATTTCCTTTTCTACCTGAAATTTAGCCCAAGCCTAATTCCTCTGTATTGGGGTCTTGGCTGGGCTCCTAAGTCTTAATTGGCCTTCCGATTGGCCACTAAGCTTAATTCCCAGCTTAATTGGGTTTAATTTAACCCATTTCATTCAATTGGGCTCGGTTCAGGTTCAATTGGGTTCAGATCTCACTCAATCCCTCATCCGGGTTCACCCAACTAGATTGGGTCTGGTTTAATTGGGTTTACTTAACCCATTTCAATTTTTTAGGCTTAACGGGTTTCGGACCCGAACCCCGATCCGTCCCGTTAGGCCGGACCCGTTAAGGGGCTCTTCTCTCTTTTTTTTTTTTTTTTCTTTCTTTTTTTTTTCTTTTTCTTTCTCCCTCTTTTTCTTTTCTTTTTTTTTTTCTTCTCTTTTTCTTTCTTTTTCTTTTTCTTTTTCTTTTCCTTTTTCTTTCCTTTTCTTCTCTTCTCCTTTTTCTTTTCTTCTCCTTCCCGAAGCTTCCTTCCTCCCTTCTTCTTTCATCCCGATCTCCTCCTCTCTTCTCCGACGAAGGCAGGACGGCGAGCGGAGGGGAGGATGGCGAGCGGAGGGGGACGGGCCACGACCGGCGGCGTCCGCGGCCAAGCCCCACGGCATCCCCGGCCGAGCCCGCGGCCGAGCTCTCGGCTTCCCCGGTCTTCTTCTTCTCCTCCGGCCGGATCTACGGCCTCTTCCTCCTCTCTCTTTCTTTCTTTCTTTCTTTTCTTTGGTCCTTCCCCTCCGGCACCACCCCATATTCTCTCTCTCTCTTACTCCCAAACCCTCTCTCTTCCTCTCTCCATTCTTCCCCTGTGAAGGAAGAAGGGGGTTTTGGGAGGGCCGAGCCACAGTCGGCAGTGCCACGGCCGAGCTCGCGGCGTCCACAGCCGCGCCTGCGGCTGAGCCCACGGCCGCGCCTGCGGCCGATGCCCGCGGCCACACACGGGTGAGTCCCCTCTTCCCTCTCTCCTTTTTCTTCTTTCTTTCATTTTCTTTTCTTTCCTCCCTTCTTCTTCTTCACTGAGACCCCCTATCCCACTGAAGAAGAAGAAGGGGAATGGACTCCGGCCGACTGCAGCCCCCTACCGAGAGCCGGCAGTGACTGCAACTGAGGTCCATGGAGTCCCTCCTCTATTTTTATTTTGGTAACAGGAGCTTACCATTTCCGGGGATGACCTGCGGTGCCTCCTCTCCAACACCTCTGCCGATTTAGGGGTTCCTCCTTCCTCTTGGAGCTTCCGGGCTCTCTCTCTTTCTCTCGTTCGGTGTTTAGGGGGTCTGTCATTTTGGGGTTGCCGGCATAGGCTTAAAGGACTGTTTAAGGATGAGACCCCCTCTGAGAGGTCCCTTCCCTCTCCATTCCTCCATACCTCGGGACTGGCCGCCGCCCCCCTTGTCTCCGGCGCGCCGGCAGCGGCTGTCAGCAGGGGTGAGGGTCACCCCTCCCTGTCGGTCTTATCCCTTCGTTTTTATTTTTATTTTTTTTTTCAATCCTTATACAGCACTGCCCACAGTGAAATTTGGGCCCAACCCTTAACTGGGCCCATTTCTTATTGGGCCTAGTAGGTTCTGGGCCCGGACATTACAATAGTAGCCTATTTCATAGCACTCTAAGAGATTAAGTTGAGACCAAGATCACATAATAACAACTAGGGGCTCAATGATTATCCAGATCACCAACCCAGTCATAGGAGTAGGCTCTTAATTGAGTGGAACCACAACAAAAGTATAACCCATGCGTAACGCCCCCCTATGAGTTGCACTTGAGGCATATATGTATATATTCGCTAGCTTAGTTGACCATAAATATAATACCAAGTCTTCTGAAAATTAAGTACTGAGAAACCCCGACAGTAGTTTTATATTCAGTAGGATTATACAAGGGATCATCTTCATGAATAGAGAGCTCAGAGCCTAGAGTTACTGGGGAACTCAATGGTTTAGCTCCACCATTTTTGTCGTGAGAAGAAGATCAGTAAGTTATTTAGATTGGCTCAAATAATGGCCTGTACAAGATCGGACAGCTTCAATATCAAGAAAATAATTGAGCAGACCAAGGTCTTTCATAGCAAAAAGATGATAAAGATCCTACATACAACAAAGTACAGCAAATTCATGGGTGTCAGTGATGATGATAGTGTCAACATAAAGAAGAAGAATGAGAGTATAACAGTTTATGCGAAGAATGAATAATGAAATATTATTTGCAATAGTAATAAGAGAGGTAGACATGAAGCATTCTGATGAAGCTTTGATGGTACAACACATTCGGTTTCAGTGGAGGAGGAAGGAGAAAGAGACTAAGAGGCATGTGGGATTGACAACCGATGGCTCAACTTGCATTGTAGCAAATGAAAATCTGCTCTCACCAAACACCACATATCTAGATAGATAAAATATGCCAGTACTTAGATCAAGACACCCTATAATCTTTATGATTCAGACTATAACCTAGAAAGACATATAAAGTTATCCAAAAGGAGAGGTTGTGAGAAGCAAAAGGATGAAGATATGGATAACATACACAGCTAAAGCTATGAAGGATATTATAGTCAGGCTTGCATAATAAAATTTCATAAGGTGATACATTATCAAGTATTTGAGTTGGCATTCTATTTACGAGAAAACTAAACGTAGCAAAGGCATCAACCTATAACTTGTTAGATACATAAGAGTGAACTAAAAGAGAGAGGCTTGCCTCAACAATATGCCGATCCTTATGCTCGGCCATGCCATTTTGTTCTAGCATATGCCGATCCTTATCCTATCCACTTTCATCCTGAAGACTATCTCATCATTAAGAGTATCAGTTGGTTGGCATCATCTCTATCTCTGGTAAGATATCTCGTAAATCTTGTCCCATCAAATAAGACTTGGCAATAGACTTTCAAATTAGATAACAAGTATTGTTCAACTTGCGAAGACAAGTAGTAGTAGCAAAAGTAAATGTTAATATTAATGAAGTCCGGCATGTTGATCCCAATGAGAGAGATGGTAGCAGTATACTATGATGATTCACCTCTTAAATCACCAAATTAACAGTCCGCACGCGCGCTTGAGTAACAAAAATGTCATTTTCCCCCTTAACACATAGTACCAAATCCTTGCTTTTCTATCAATTTATAATTTCAATTTTCTCTCACAACGTAGTATTTTTATGCTAGTATAGCTAGAAATTCCATTATTCTCCGGTACCCGTTCTAAACAATAGTAGACGCCATCACAGTTAAATAACCTGGGTACAATAAAATGGCTGCCATCTGAATGGATGACACCAAACAATGGAACAAACAGTCCAGTCAATCTGATGTTCAAACATTGCTCCTTCAGAAATTGACTCATGCCTTGGTATGGGTGGGAATCAATAGTCAGGCAAAACCAAGTATATCCATTCAATAGTCATAGGTTATAGACTTAACTAATGTTGACCATGGCTTTTATTTTCTTGTATCTGTATTTATGGATGATGTCCTTTTATAATAGAGAAGGTATATATCAACTAGGATTGCATTCATTGTTGCCAATATCCCATGGAATGTTATTGGACAGAGTCTAGAAAAAACAGTAAGACAGTTCCATCCAGGTCATTCCATTCTCTAAGTAACCTCTTTATCAGGGTATACAATTTTAAAGATGTTGATCACTTCCCTAATAATCTAAAGTTCTCCAGTTTTGACTGCTTGGATGAACATTAGCTGACTATGTCTAGTCACACATAAGAAATGAATAAGCTAAATCTGCCGGCTGGTATCATTTTAATTATATTCTATGTCCTAGCCAACAATTAAAAATTAACAGCGGCCAAACCAATGGTGGAAAATATTCAAATCATCTAAGAACTATCCAATCAATGCATTGTCCACAAGATTAACCTGGTTCTAATGAGTTTGTAACGGAGCATTTCGTGATACATGCTACGATTTGATCTTCGGATTACATACAAGAGAGATATGCTACATGTCCGAACTTACATTCAGTGAATGAATTAATGACCAAAATTTTGTATTTGAGTTTTATAAACTTTGTTTATTAGCTAAGGACGATTTACTTCACCAATTACACCAATTGATCAAAGTGAGCAAAATTCAAGCTAGAGATGAGTATTGGCCATTGGGTGATTGTTAAAATTATCACTTGTCCTAAAAGCTTAGGCTTATAGGATGAGATAGATTTATTTATATATTTTATATTTTCTTATAGTGATGAATGCCAGTGGTATATGTTTATGTTTTGGTTCGAGAAGACAAATATGAATCTAAAAACTCATATTGCATATCAGTTTTCTAATGCAGCTGCTGCCTGATATTTCCATCGTATAATACATAGATTGCTTTGGTTCTGCATTAATGCCTTCTGACTTTCTTACATATCAAAGAAATATATATTGACTAAATCGACAGCCTTATCAACCAAGACCACAGTATTTTCATGGAGCCATGTTTTAAGAAGAAGTCACATGTTCTAGCATCAAAATTCAAGTATCTTCTTTGTTGGCTAGCAAATGTATTCAAAAGGTCCATATTTTCATATCAACCCTACTTCATTGTCGTTAGAGCCTTGGGAACAACACTTTGATTTCAACAATTCCCTGCCGTCAAAGGCAATGACACTTCTAGAGGAGTTGACAAAATTCCTTCGCTTGCTTGATTCATCACTTAATCTATAGTGATCTAAGATGTCCATAAAGTCTTAGAGAGAACTGATTGGAGCCATGTCTATGAAGACTCGGTTGTTTGTCTCTCTATCCTTGTCTTAATCTTATCTATAACAAGGAGTCCACCACACTCACGAGTCACCTATATCGGCTGCATGATGGCCTTGAAATCAGTTCCTTATCTTATCGAAAAAGTCCAAAAGATTGTTAGGAGTCACATTTCATTCCTTGTTTTAATCTTCTTCACACAATTGTGAGTGAACTGATATTTGAGAAAAGTACTCAACGAGGCATGGGTTTTTCTTGCCCCATTTGGTCCTCTTTTCAGATGAGGTCGTTATGCTTGTTGCAGCCATTTCAATATGTCAAAGGATCTTGTCAAAAAGGGCAGGAAGGCCTGGTCCAGGAGTTCAGAAAGGTGCACCGGCTCTTTATTATCCCTCACACGTAGCCTTCTTGGAAAGATAAAACAATGTGTTTTAAGAAGAAAACAAAACTTGGTTCTTGTCAAGATGATTCCGTCTGAATGAGATCCATGCCTGGCTCTCACAGACCTCTGACTTTAGGAAGCGAATTGAATGTAATCATTATTGAAATGGATTGACGAGGTGATGCATGGTTATCTGGTCAAACATATTTTAAGATTGTGATCTTATTTATTCTTTTTTCCTGAACTTTGAAGAATACATCTTTTCTTTGAGACCCTTTTGTGAACGTAGGCATAGAATTGCGCATGGACAGCACGAGTTCAACCTCACAATACTTGCTCGGGACATTTCGCTAATAGGCTTAGTCAAGCTCAGGTACAAGAAAACGAACCAATCTCGAGCCTTATGTTAAGAGCCCAAATATTTGTACACTTGCAAAAAATATTCGAATCTGAGCTAGGCTTGAGTAGAAGGCTTGTTCGGGCTCATTCGATCAAGGAAAAAAAAAAGAGGCCAGATTTGAAAAAATCGTAGCGAGCTTGGATCGAACTTAAATACTTGTTTCATATAATATACCAGACAAGTTTATTGTACAACTCACGTCTGACATTAAATTTGTTCTTGTGGATCCAGCAGAGTCGGCCTTTGAATCATAGTATGGGTTAGGATTCGATAATCATAGTCTCAACAGCTTAAAGCTCGACTCAACTTAGTTCTTGCAGCCCTAAGCACTTATTCAAGGGTTTGTCATCTTGATGTTGTTTGGAGCAATATCAACCATTTATTATTTCCCCAGTTGGACTGAATGCAACTCCTGTGCATCTAATAGTCGTCAAAATCATTTGATTCTGTTTAAGCATTAGCCATCTATGATGCATCATGCCTTTGAGATGCACATGATTAGAGTTGGATCAAAATTCTATGTATCTATAAATGCACCCTATTTATCTCAACATGCCTTTAGTAGAATATCTCAACATGCACCTTGTTTATCCTTGCACACTTCCTTTGTGAAACCAATAGACCAAAGAGGCAAGCAATTAGTAAGAAACAAATGTTGCACTAATTTAGTGTTGTTTATATAGACAGACGTGCTTCTAAAATCTAAACTAAACCGGGTTTTGACTCCAACTGCTAAGAACTACTACACCCAATGGACTTGTGCCTCAGGGTCCACTCCACATACTAAACCCTCCATCAATGGGCCTACAAGACCAAGTCCAGCTATGAGTCTTGCATACAACTCAAAGGCCCAAGCCCACACAGAGGCCCATTTGACAAGCTGTGCCATTTCTCGCTAGCCACTCTTCTTCGCACTCCTTCCCTTCAAATGGCTACCGTGTCTCACCTCTCGCCATCGCTCTCTCTCCTATAAAAGAAGAGCAAGAAGAAAAAGCTCGTCATTCCGGTTTCAAGATTGTTTGTGATTTCTTCGGAAAAAGGTATCAATTCTTCTCCTTTAATTTTCTTTCCTTTGTTTTCTTTTCTTTTCTTTCGAAGAATACATTTGGTTCTTTGAGCAATTCCATTCTCGTGCTTTTCTAAAGGATTAGGGTTTATAGTTCTACAGTTAGCCCTCGAATCTTTCTTTTCTTGAAAGAATTAGGGCTTGAAAAGGATTGATTTGATGTTTTCTCCTTGTTCTTCTTCCTTTATTGCTCCGTTCTTGATGAGGAAACAAACAAATAGGCAGAGGTAAATCTGATTATAGTCAGAAGAAGAAGAAGAAGATTAAAATATATATGTGATTTATAGTCCGCAAAATCAGTGAACATCCAGTTTTCGAGTTGTTTTTAAGATGACCAAGGCATTTTCTGTTTAATTATAAAATAATAACATGCTAAGATTTAGAATCACAATAATACCGTATTCAAGTTTGAGAGATTACCTGCGGAAGACATATTGAATACGTTCTTCAATCACCTGAAATAATAACGGCTGGATCTTTCCTTTCCTTGCTCCTCACAAAAATAGCTGTCAATGGGGCAAACTATTGACACAGAGGAAGCAATGAGCAAGGATTCAGCCAATGCTAGATCGAATAAAGTTTCAATGAACTGTTTCAGCAAACGGCTTGGAAATAGAGGTCTGGAATCCAACCCAGAACTCAGAAACGAAAAACAAGGTTTTATTGATTCAAAGATAACTTCCTCCCAACATGACGTTCTCCTCTCTAAATAGACCCTCCTTTCCTAGCATCCTAAACGAACTACAACTCGGTGAAGAAACAAAAGAAGCAACCATAAACAAATAAGTAACCAGACTAAACAGGATCTGGTCAACAAACTAAAACAGGATAAAACAACTAAAACAGGACAAAACAGGAAACAAATCAAAACAGATTTCAGCCATATCCTTCGCATTTCTGGGATTATCACGCGTTTTAAGAGATTTCGGACTCTTCCGCGAGCTCTGGTTCTATATCAGTCTTCCCCACCTGTAAGGAACTCGCCCTCGAGTTAATAATTCGGATACAACGGTGCTTCCCTGGCAGTAGTACGGATATAATCTGAAACATTAAAAGTTTTTGAGATTCCCATGTCATTCAGGTTAGGTCAATACGTAGGCATTGTGTTGATTTTCTCACCACTTTGTAAGGACCATATTTCTTTGGTTTGAGCTTGTTGTATGTGCTAGTGGGGACCTCTCTTTACGCAGAACACCATTACCATATCCCTTCGAAGAACTCCTTATGCCAACGATGTTTTGGTCTGCCGCAGGCCTTGTATTTTGCGTTTGTCTCCTCAACCGTTTGTCGAACCTACTGATGGACCGATTGTACCTGATTTGCCATGTTTTCCGCTGCTACATTTTGTTTCAAATCTCTGGGTAAGCAGGCTAAATCAACAGCATGCCTGGGGTTGTTTCGAATACACCACCGAAAAAGGGACCTTCCAGTAGCACTATGTACGGTGTTATTGTATGCAATTCGGGCTTGAGGTAAAGCATAATCCCACTGTTTTGGCTTTTCACCATATATGCTCTGCGAATCAAATTTCCAAGTGTCCTGTTAACTACTTCCGTCTGTCCGGTCCGTTTGGGGATGTGCAGTGCTGCTGAATTTTAAAGAGGTGTCGAACATTTTCCAGAGTGTAATCCAAAAAATGACTCAAAAATTTCGAATCTCTATCAGAAGTAATAGATAATGGAACTCCATGTAATCGGACAACTTCTCGAAAGAATAGTCTTGCGATGTGGGATGCATCAGAGGTCTTCTTGCAGGGAATGAAATGTGCCATCTTCGAGAACCTGTCAACCACTACAAACAACAGAGTCGACCCCTTGTTGTGTTCGCGGTAGTCCTAACACAAAATCCATAAAAAATACTCCCAAATATCATTAGGGATAGGCAGAGGAGTGTAAAGACCTGTATTTTGTGCTTTGCCCCTTTGCTGTTTGACAAACGTAGCACTTCCTTACCAAATTTCCACGTCCCTCTTCAATTGAGGCCAATAGTATCGTTCTTCCAGAAGTGCCACTGTTTTATCTCTTCCTAAATGTCCGCTGAGACCACCTCCATGCAAGTCCCAATAAGTTTCTCGCCTCAAGGAAACTCTGGGGATACATAGGCGATTTCCTTTGAATAAATATCCTTCATGAATATAAAAATCACCTGTAGGCTGCTTCGCTGTTGCACGTCGCCCATATGTCTTTAAAGTCTTCATCTTCTTCATATTAGTTCTTTCAGACATTCGAATCTAACCACCTCTTGTCTCATGGTCACCAACAGTGCTGCCCTGCGGCTCATGCATTTGCCACTCGATTTGAAGCCCCGGATTTATGCCGAAATGGATGAAAGAAAATTTCTGTAAATATGTAGGACGCCGAACATGCATTTTGCTCAGATGCTTCTGACTAGTCAAAAACTTCAATGCTTGGTGATCGGTTATACAGGATAATTCTCGTTTGTACCAAGTAATGCTCCCAGTGTTTCAAGGCTCTCATAACTGCATAAAACTTTGATCATATGTGGACCACTTCCGCCCTGGCTTCACTTAGTTTTTCGCTGGAAAAATGCTATGGGCCTTCCATCCTGGGACATAACAGCTCCAACCCCTACTCCACAAGCATCACACTCTACCTCAAAGAGCTTATCAAAACTTGGCAAAGCCAACACGGGTGCACTGCATAATTCTCTTTAATCAAGGAAAAACTCTTTTCTGCTTCTTCCCCCCAGTTAAATTTTCCTTTCTTCAGCATTCTGTAATGGGTGCCATAAGTGCTGAAATTTCTATATAATCTCCTATAGAAGTTGCCAACCCGTGGAAACTACGTACTTTGTTACTTTTTGGAGTAGGCCATTCTGGATGGCCTTCACCCTTTTCTTCGTCACATGAAACATCAGAGCTTACCACATAACCCAAAAACAACAATTTAGAGGTTAGAAAGCTGCACTTCTTTAGATTAATGAACAATACATTATCCTTCAAAACTGCCAAGACTTCCTTCAAGTGGCCCAAATGCTCAGATTCATCCTTGCTATAAATCAAAATATCATCGAAATAAACGACAACAAATCGGCCGATGAAGGGTTTCAGTACCTGATTCATTAATCGCATGAAGGTGCTTGGTGCGTTGGACAACCCAAAAGGCATAACTAGCCATGCATATAGCCCCTCCTTGGTTTAAAGGCAGTTTTCCACTCGTCCCCTGGCCGAATCCTAATTTGATGATATCCGCTCCTTAAGTCGATCTTGGAGAACACCTTGGCCCCTGACAACATGTCCAGCATATCATCTAAGCGTGGAATGGGAAACCTGTACCTCACTGTAATCTTGTTTACTGCTCGACTATCTATACACATTCGCCATCTCCCATCCTTCTTCGGTGTTAGCAATGCTGGAACAGCACAAGGACTTAGACTTTCCTGAATAAAACCTTTTCTCAGCAGATCCTCTACCTTCTGTTTCAAAATGTCACCCTCTTTTGGACTCATACGGTAGTGAGGAAGATTAGGCAAGCTCGCCCCCGGTATCAAGTCTATTTGGTGCTGTATGTCTCTTAGGGGTGGCAACTGATTGGGCAAGTCTTCTGCCATTAACTCCTTATACTTATCAAGCAGCCTTAGAGCCTTCTTAGGTACAACCTCGTCTTCTGAATTTTCTGTGATACTTATCAGCCCCTTTACCACCATGACATGAATTTCTTGAGATTCCCTGGCTTCGGCTTCAAAACTTTGCTCACTTCTGGACAACATTAGAAACGACTGCCCATCAGACTTGGCGGGTTTGAGGCTTCTATCAGACCTGGCAGTGGGAACTATTGCAATGTTGTGCCCCTTCCAACTAAATAGGTACACATTATCTCGGGCTTTATAGGTTGCATCCACGTCGTATTGCCATGGCCTCCCTAGTAAGACATGACTCGCATCCATGTCTATCACGTCGCATGAGATTTCCTCTTTGTAATGCTTTCCAATAGAGAGAGGAATTCTGCAGATCTCCGTGACCCTCGCTGTAGGGCCCTTCTTGACCCACCCTATAGAGTAAGGGGCAGGATGGGTCTCGGTGGGAAGTTGCAGGTGATCGACCAGCTTCCTGGCAACAAAGTTGTTGCAGCTGCCATTGTCGATGATGAGATCGCAAATCTTGTTGTTGATCGTATAGAGAGATTGGAATATGTTGTGGCGTTGTGACCTGTCTTCTTGTTTGGCGGAGCACAAAACCCTCTGCAGCACCAGGTTGATCCGCTCTACCAGAGTCTCTTCTCCCACCTCGTACGCACTGCCATCGTAGATGAGTTGCCCATCTCCTTCATCCTCCCCAACGGGCTCTTCTTCTGGTTCCACCAGATTCACTGACCTCCTCGCCGGGCATTGGTTGGAGCGGTGACCGGGCTTGCCACACCGATAGCATTTCATCGAAGCAGCCTTGGCGTAGGGGTTTGATGGCTGGAGCGGTTCTTTGCTGTTGGCTCCGGCAGGGTGCCTTTCTTCCATTTCTTTTCTGCCTCCAATGTTCTGGTTCCGTGCGCCCTCTGGAGCGGCTGGTTGGTCTGCCATGAACTACGGTGCTTTGCCCCTCCTGGTGGAACTGCTGCCTTCTGCACTGTTCCTAGGTGGGAACTCCGGTTTGCCTCCCGTTCGTTCCATGATCTCAACCTTCAACGCCATGTTGTGGGCTTCATCTACCGACCAAACGACCTGCAGGCCTATCTTCTCACGGATTTTTGGCTTCAAGCCATTCAAGTACCGCGCCACCTTCTGCGGCTCTGTTTCGTTCAAGTTGTTTCGTGTTGATAACCGGAAGAACTCAGCCGTGTAGTCAGCCACTGATCTTCCTCCTTGGAAGCAATTTTGATATATTTGGAAGAGGTACTGCTCATAGTCCGGAGGTAAAAACCTTTCCATCAACAACTGCTTCATCTTTCGCCATGTACGAACCGGCGTTTTTCCTTGGCGTTGTCGATTTCGCTGCAAGGCATCCCACCAAACGGCAGCCCCGCTTTTGAGTCGGAAGGCTACCAGTTTCACCATTCTTTCCTTTGGTACGTCCATCATCTCAAAGAATCGCTCAACTTCAAAGACCCAGTCGAGGAAGTCCTCAATATGCATGTTTCCATTGAAGGTTGGAACGTCTGCCTTCAACCGATAATCATCATACCTCCTGGGTCGTCCGTTGATGCCCCGTTCACCAAGCTCTTCTTCTTCGGAATTGTTGTTCTCATATTGAGGTCGATGCTGGAAACGGCCATACCGCTCCTCACCTCGCCTCTCATGTCTGTCTCCCTGGTGGCCTCGGGCGAAACCTCCGACTCCAAATCCATGGGTGTTCCAGTTGTGGTTGCTGTTGAGTTCTACATCTCACGGAGTTCTGCCATCTGCTAACGTTGCTCCACCATGAACCACCTCTGTTCTTCAATCGCTGCCCATATGGCCTCTTGCCCACGAGCTACGTCACTGGGATTACTTCCTTCGCCACCGTTGGGCATCGAACCAGGCAATTCCTTGCTCTGATACCACTTGACACAGAGGAAGCAATGAGAAAGGATTCAACCAACGCTGGATCGAATAAAGTTCAATGAACTGTTTCAGCCAACGCTGGAAACAGAGGTCTGGAATCCAACCCAGAACTCAGAAACGAAAACAAGGTTTATTGATTCAAAGATAACTCCTCCCAACATGACGTTCTCCTCTCTAAATAGACCCTCCTTTCCCAGCATCCTAAACGAACTACAACTCGGTGAAGAAAACAAAAGAAGCAACCATAAACAAACTAAGTAACCAGACTAAAACAGGACCTGGTAAACAAACTACAACAGGACAAAACAACTAAAACATGACAAAACAGGAAACAAATCAAAACATATTTCAGCCATATCCTTACGCATTTCTGGGATTATCACGCGTTTTAAGAGATTTCGGATCCTTCCGCGAGCTCTGGTTCTATATCAGCTATCAACCATATGGAGAGGAGAGGGGGACCTAGCCTATATATAGGAAATATAGAGGAGCCTTCCCATTAAAGGCTCCAAAACCCTAATTGGGTTTCTGGCCTACATACCAAAAGTACCACAATAAATAGGACTCAATCCTATACATCCAAGGTGCACCAAAGCCCATAAAACAAAATGATCACACATCATATTGGGCTTAACCATAGTACCATTCTGAGCCATACGTCTAACCCGTTTTATAAAACAAAAATACGCAATCAGTGTAAGCCCATATTTTGAAATTATTCTAACATTCTCCCACTTGGGCGAACACGGATTGTCATATTAATTTAAAAACTTTGTTTTGAAAACGACTCTCGGGTTAGACTACAAAAGTGGCCACACATATAGCTCAAATGATAATCACCTTGGATACATGATCCGGTCCAACAAGAACATCAACATTGAGCATGGAAGTCGTTACACCATTTAATCGATGTAAGACCACTCCACAGCTACAAATGCTAACATCCTTATCGACATGGATCCCCATCCTCCAACCAATGTGTGTAGTATGTAGTATAAATTAGCACCAAAATGTGATCAAAGGTGTGCTAATTCATATCGGTCCTCATAAATGCTTCAAAAGAAGCCACATGTCTCAAAAGAGACTCACATCATGTCTTTATGCATTATATCTCGAGATCAAAATGATATCATAATAAAAGACATATGTGCAATGCATGCTCAAACATAATTATAATTTCTGTGCACAAAATACAGAATTATAAATAGGAAGATAAATATTTTATATTGAAAGAGGCTGTACCCGAAGCATATGGGTTGCCTACGTACCTCGTAAAGGGATCAAGCCAAAACGTAGTTCTTTTACATAAATAACTCCCACTAACCCAAAATATCAAAGTTTCCACAATGCCCATATTGGCAATATGTGTCTTAAAGACTTTCGGTGCGAGTCCTTTAGTCAATGGGTCTGCAATCATTACCTCTGTATTTATATGCTCTATTTTTGTCTGCCCTTCTTTAACTTTATCTCTGACTACCAAGTACTTGATGTCTATATGCTTAGAGCCACCAGAACTCTTGTTATTCTTTGAAAAGAACACCGCTGCACTATTATCACAGTAGATGGTAATTGGTCTCGAGATGGAATCAACAACTTTCAGTCCAGAAATAAAATTCTTAACCAAATGGCTTGGACCGTAGCTCCATAACATGCCACAAATTCAGCCTGCATAGTAGAAGAAGCCACTAGAGTTTGCTTAACGCTTTTCCAAGAAATAGCACCACCAGCCATCATAAAAACATAACCTGAAGTTGACTTCAGATCATCTTGACATCCTGCAAAATCAGAATCTGAGTAGCCTACCACCTCAAGATGATCTGTACGCTGAAAGGTAAGCATATAACCTTCAGTCTTTTTCAAATATCTCATAACTTTCTTAGCTGCTTTCCAATGCTCTTGTCCTGGATTCGATTGAAATCTACTAAGGACGCTTACTGCATAGGCTATGTCAGGTCTAGTGCAAACTTGAGCATACATCAAGCTCCCTACAGCACTTGCATAGGGTATGTTCTTCAAAGATTCTCTTTCAAGTTCATTTCTTGGACACTGGGCTTTGCTAAACTTATCCCCTTTTACTATAGGTACATCACCGGGTGCACAATTTTGCATATTGAACCTCTCTAGGATGCGTCGTATGTATGTCTTCTGTGAAAGTCCCAACAAGCCACGGTCTCTATCACGCTGTATCTCAATTCCAAGTACAAAGGAAGCTTCTCCAAGATCTTTCATTTCAAAATTAGCAGATAACATTTTCTTTGTCTCATGAAGTAACCCTAGGTCACTGCTGGCAAGTAAAATATCATCCACATACAAAACAAGAAAAATGAATTTTCTCCCACTGATCTTGAGATAAATGCATTGGTCCACTGTATTTTCAACAAAACCAAGAGAAGTCACAACTTCATCAAATTTCAAATACCATTGTCGGGATGCTTGCTTGAGCCCATATATGGATTTGTTCAACTTACACACCAAATTTTTCTTTTCCTCTACGACAAAACCTTCAGGTTGCCTCATGTAAACTTCTTCATAGAGATCTCCATTTAAAAACGCTGTCTTAACATCCATTTGATGAAGCTCCAAATTATAGTGTGCTACAAGTGCCATGATAATTCTAAAGGAATCCTTGGATGAAACCGGTGAAAAAGTCTCATTATAGTCAATGCCCTCTCGCTGAGTGAACCCTTTGGCAACCAGTCTAGCCTTTTGTCGTTCAACATCCCCTTTTGAGTCTAACTTGGATTTGTAAACCCATTTGCAACCTATGGCCTTAACATGTGGTGGAAGTTCAACAAGTTCCCAAACTTATTTCTCTTCATAGAAAGCATTTCATCTTCCATGGCATTCAGCCATTTATCTGAGTCAGGTCTGTTAATGCTTCATTAAAAGAAACAGGATCAATATTATGCCCAATATTAAAATCACTCTCCAGTAAGTAGACAATATAGTCATTAGGCAAGGCAGACCTTCTTTCCCTTTGTGATCTCCTAACTTGTGGTTCAGAAAATGACTCTACTGGTGTTGGAGGAGGAACGTGAAGTTTTCTTGATGCTCAGGTTCTTCATTAACTGTTGTAATTGGCTGAGAAATAACTTTTTCTTGTACAACAGGAATCGGAACCACAACTTGATCCGGTTCAGCAAAAATTTTATTTAACACGGAGCTCTCACTATTACCAACATCATTTTCTAAAAATTTGCCGTAATGGACTCAACAATTCTGGTGCCACGATTAGGACAATAGAACTTATAGCCTTTTGATCTATCTGGATACCCAATGAAAAAACCAGGTGTGGATTTGGGGTCTAATTTCTTTTCAGAAGGATTATAAATCCTAATCTCAGCTGGGCAGCCCCAAACTTTAAAATGGGCTAAACTGGGTTTACGACCTGTCCACAATTCAAAAGGAGTTTTCTCAACAGCTTTACTAGGAACCCTGTTCAGAATGTACATGGCAGATTTCAATGCTTCACCCCATAAGAATTCTGGCAAATTTGTTCTACTCATCATACTCCTGACCATATCCTTTAGAGTCGATTACGCCTTTCAGAAACACCATTTTGCTCAGGTGTTCCTGGCATTGTGTATTGAGGGACTATCCCACTTTGCTGTAAAAATCTTGCAAAATCACCCATGTTCTGACCAGACTCGTCATACTTACCATAGTATTCACCACCACGGTCAGATCTCACAACTTTAATACTTTTCCACATTGTTTTTCAACTTCCATTTTAAATATCTTGAATTTTTCAAGAGCGAGGGATTTATCATTAATTAAGTAAACATAACCATAACGCGAGAAATCATCAATGAAGGTTATGAAATATTTGTTCCCACATATAGTAGAAGGTAACGGTCCACTAATATCGGTGTGAATTAGATCCAAAAGACCATCGCTTCTAGTGGATCCCTTTCTTGTAGTTTTAGTCAGCTTTCCCTTATGCAATCTATGCAAGTGTCAAAGTCCGAAAAATTCAGAGAGGGTAGAATCTCAACTTTCATCAATCTCTCCATTCGCTCTCTTGAAATGTGCCCTAAACGCTTATGCCATAATATAGAGGATGATTCACTAATTAAAGCCCTTTTCTTTCCAACTTTAGTAACACAAGAGACTTCATCAACTGGAGCCAAATCAATTTGTACAAACCATCACACAAAATGCCATGTCCAACCATACGAGAGTCATAAAATAGTTCAATCATTCCATTACTAAATTTAAAAGAAAATCCAGACTGATCAAGCTTTGACAAAAATTAAATTCCGTCTCATCGTCGGTACAAAAAATATATTTTCCAAAAAGAAAAAACCAGACTCCAAGGATAACTTCACTGCTCCTATAAACTCAACTTTAACTTGAACTCCATTTCCAACGCATAGGTTCACTTCATTCTCACTTGGCCTCCGTCTCCTTATTAATCCCTGTAAGGAATTAGTGATATGAATACTTGCACCAGAGTCTATCCACCAAGAATTTAAAGGTACATCTATCAAATAAGACTCAAAACAAACCAAAGCCAAGGAGATACCTGATGAAGTCTTCTTCTTCTCCAACCAAGCCTTAAACTTAAAGCAATCCTTCTGCCAATGACCTTCTTTTTGCAGAATTTACATTTGTCATTCTTCTTCATAATTCCTTTAGGACCACCAGAAGTCTGCCCATCAGACCCTTTGTTCTGCTGATTGTAGTGAGGTTTGTTGCCCTTATGGAACTTGCCCTTACGATTATGAGAAGACCTCTTGTTTTGAGAAGGCTGATGGGTCAGTTGCACAGTTTCAACAGTCTCACGACGTATTCTATACTCCTCTTGGGCACACACAGCAATCAAATCATTCAAATCCCATTTGTCACGCTGGGCATTATAAGCAACTTTAAGCTGATTAAACTGGCTAGGAAGGCTATTAAGAATATGATAGATAAGAAAAGGCTCTGCAATGGGAACTTTGAGGGCTTCCAATTTAGAACTTATGTGCAGCATTTTCATGATGTACTCCCTAACTCCACAAACACCATCATATTTCATATTCATAAATTTATCCATTAGGTCCCCAGTCTCAGCCTTATCGGACTCAACAAATCGCTGTCCTATAGCATCCAAAAAATTCTTAGCATTGTCGTGGTCCGGTATAGCACCCATAATGGAATCAGATATGGAACGCTTGATAATCTTCAAACATAGCCTGTTAGCTCTTTCCCATTTGACATACTCAGCCTTGTATTCGATAGTGCTCTTATCTGTTGGTTTTGAAGGCTGCTCCTCCAAAGCAAAATCTAAACCCAAGAGACCCAGTGCTATTTCTATGTCTCGTTTCCATCTCACATAATTATTTCCAGTCAAGGTTTCAACGGCAGACAATTGGCTTGATAGGGAAGAGGCATTCAAACTGCGGAAACAACATATTTTATTTAATATCATCCAAAAGTGATGCATGCAATCAATGGATGATAACATATCTATCTAATCAACTTGGGCTATTAATTAGATAGTCCGTAATCAACTTGAAAAACATATAAGTCTAATTACGGTAAGAGCCTCGGTGCATCATTGTAGAGTCGCCTTTGGGCTAACAACAAACACGCTATAAGGTACTCTTAAAACATATCATGAAGCTAATTAACAAAATCACATCAGCTTTCGAAACACCATCACCTTTGGGCAGAAGAATGATTCTAGGCTAATGCAATCCATTAATCACTTCATGTCATTTTTCCAAATCATCATACACAATAACACCTTGGCAAGATATTGCATTCAATGATTTGGCAAAATGCAATGCTACCCTTTTTTTTGTTGAAAAATCAGATAAATATCAGTGAGTGTGCCACTTTGGTGACTACCACCCACTTCAATTTCAAAATATTCTCTTAATGGGAAAATAAGGATAGTCTTTATGCCCAACAATTTTCAATCACAAAAATAATGGTTTATGTGACAAAAACATAATCATCAAACATGCTTCAAACATAATCAAAAATATATGTGATTGATTAAACAAAGATGTTAATTACAAAAGGCATATATGGCAGCAAAAATGTCCAAAATTTAACAATTTATTAATTTAACACCTCAATAATTAATATGCATGAGGGCCTTGATTCAGATTATTCAATATTTAAATAACAATTAAATGGGTTACTACTCTTAGCCCCAGGCCCAAAACCCATTATGGTCCATTAAATAAAAT
This sequence comes from Phoenix dactylifera, assembly GCF_009389715.1. NCBI lineage: Eukaryota > Viridiplantae > Streptophyta > Magnoliopsida > Arecales > Arecaceae > Phoenix > Phoenix dactylifera. The sequence continues at coordinate 453,142 of NW_024067804.1, forward strand.
TGGCTGGTTATATAAAAGAGCCCAACCTGCAACCATGGACCTATTTGGATTGGGCTTCAGAAAACCCAAGCCCAATCTAAAGAAACCTAAACAATTTTTTTCCCTATCTTTTTTTTTTGATCCGAAAACAATATGCAATCATGTTCTGGCAAATTTAAATTAAAATCAAATCAGATATTTGATTATCAATGAAAAATCTGTGTATGCAGATTTATGCAGAAGATCCATTCATCAATGCATAAAATTAATCCGTAAGTCCAGATGAAATCATAATTGTGTATGAAGGATTCTAATCCTAGCATGGAGACTCTGATACCAATGTTAGTCATAAATAATATTACATGCTAAGATTTAGAATCACAATAACACCGTATTCAGTTTGAGAGATATACCTGCGGAAGACATATTGAATATATTCTTCAATCATCTGGAATCAATACGCGACCTAGATCTTCCCTTCCTTGCTCCTCACAAAAGATAGTCGTCAATGGGGGCAAGCCTATCAACCATATGAATGAGGAGGAGGGCGGACCTAGCCTTTATATAGGAAATATAGGGAGCCTTCCCATAAAGCTCTAACAACCCTTATTGGGTTTCCCTGGCCCTACATACCCAAATTACCACAATAAATAGGACTCAATCCTATACATCCAAGGTGCACCAAAGCCCATAAACAAAATGATCACACATCATATTGGGCTTAACCCATAGTACCATTCTGAACCATACGTCTAACCCGTTTTATAAAAACAAAAATACGCCAATCAGTGTAGGCCCATATTTTGAAATTATTCTAACATTTTTATGAGGAAAGAAACAAATTGGAGGAGGTATACCTGATTATAGTCAGCAAAATAAATAATCATCCAGATTTTAAGCTGATCTTAAGTATGGACGAGGTACATGAACTCTTATCAGCAGCATCAGCAGGAGATATAACATTGGACTCACATGATAAGGATTACTCAAGTCATGATATCAAACTAATTGGTGCATCACAATAAAGTTCCCTTGTGCTCTTGATAATGGAAGACAGGCAATGACTTCTTACCTTTGGGTCATGCACTAGTGACGAGACCTTAATGATTTTGAAATGTCAAGCAGCAGCACAAGGTGCTGAAACAAGGTACAGTTACCTGGTTGCCAAGCGTGGAATGCTGGGAAAATATATGACGATGCTTCTCAAGTGTAATCATAAGGTTCTACAACTTTGTGATCCATTGCTAAGGGACACTGGAGTCATGCAATGTTAATGTTTGTTAACATGGTGCTAATGATAAACCAACTAAGCAAAGGAGAGGGAGAATCGAGAAGGTAACCATGCATAGAAATTTTGCATGCATAATGCATCGGACTGATAGGTTTATAACTCTTTATGATCATTAGAACTGGATCTGGATAACATGGATGAGAAAGGGTTCATATACATCTAATATGAATGCAATTATGTAGCCAAGAGTGCAACCAAAGTTGAAGGAATTAACCTAGTTTATTAAGTAAAAGCTAGTGATAAGTTCAGATATTTATCATAAACTGTCATCAAAAAAAAAGAAAAAGTTGGAATATATTTCCTATGCTTATACATGAAGTCTGCAAACAAAGTGTTGAATTTTCACAAGCATAGACAATTGAACAAATAAGAATTGTAATAAAAGAATAACAGGATACAGAAAAGGGAGGTGGGGGGTTGGGTTTGCAGAGAAGAGGCTTGTTGAAAGTTTAAAACAATATTGGATGCTACTTCAGGAATCAACCATGCTGATGACAAAAGAAAGTATATCTTAAAGAGAGAAAAGTCAAACTATTCTCTACAACCTACAATGTGCTGCTAATTTACCAAGCTCTCAATGCAATTCCGCATGATTCCAACAATGCACTCTGTGATTTTCTTATGGATGCCATAGACCAGTAAATTTTGAAAAAGATTCAATATTGAAAGATTTATATGCATATGTGAGGTAAGAACCATGTTGGTATCTTCAATTATATCATAACCGGTGGGATTCGTCTCCGGTCACGGCATAGGGCAATGTGGGGGCAAAGGAGCTCTACTGCGACCCGAGGAGGGAACGTTCGGATCCGGCTTCTAGTCGTCGGTCACGCGAACCTCTGGGGAGCGGGAAAGAGTCGAGAGGCTGGCCTGCCGGCGGTTGTGACGGATACTTGGGAGCATCCTCAGTCTCCAACAGATACGCAATCTACTAGTTTGTTTTCTAACCCTTCTGGTTGTACGGTGCTGACAGGCTGACGGATCGGCAGGCGGGTCCATCGGGGACGAAGCTGGTGAGGCGATCGACGGTGGCGGCAGCGGGCAAAGGCAAAAGTAAGTTTCCCCGTGGAACGGGGGGGAGACGTCCAGGGCTCCGGCGAGGCTAGGGCCTTCGGTGACTGGCCCTCGGACATGGATGTGGCTCGGTTGAGCCGCCGCTTTCCGACGGTCTTGGAGCTGTCGCAGGTGCCCATTGAGGCTGCTCGCCGAGAGTGGGAAGGCCTCTCGGTGGTGGCCCATAGCCTCAGCCGCTGGGTGCCGGCCGAGTGGGTGGCCAAGGATGTGGCCACCTGTGGGAAACTAGCAGGGAAGGTGGAGGTGGTGCCGCTCGCCGACGACCACCTAGCTCTGAGATTTGGGTCGATGGCGGCTGCAACCGGGCACTCAATGGAGGCCCATGGGTGGTGGCGGGGCAACTCCTCGCCATGGAGCCGTTGGTGCCGGAGTTTGCGCCGGAGGAGGTTTCTGTGAAAACGGTCATGGTATGGCTCCAGCTACCCCAACTTCCGTCGGAGTACTGGTCGACTGTGACTATACTAGAGATAGCAATCCAAGTGGGACGGCCGCTCACCGTTGACAGGGTGACCAAGCAGCAGTGAGCCATGGGTTTCGCGCGGGTGAATGTAGCGATCGATGCCACCGAGCCCCTTCTCTCGGGATTTCTGATTCGGGAGAAGATAAGGATGCGGTGGCAGCCCTTCGTCTTTGAGAATATCGCCGATTACTGCATCAGATGCGGCAGGATAGGCCACTTGGCGGTGGCGTGCCGCCAGCTAATGCCGGAGCAGACGGAGGAGAGAGGGGTGGATTTAGAGGTTTCTCAAGCGGGGCCAGAGTCGGGACCCGGAGAGGACGACCAAGGGCCGATCTATGGCCTTTGGTTAGCGGCGACCCAGCCTCGGCTCCCGAGGGGGCTGTCGCCGCCGCAGCTAGGCCGCCGCTAACCAAGTAACAATCAAGTTTATATATCCAAAATGTTATTAAAATTACCCAAAGTTTGGTGCCTCGAGTAAAGAAACAAAGCGTTATCCTCAAAAAAATGTTATAGAGCTATTAGCGTTCGGATTCTATCAGGCAGAGTTTGATGAATATTTTATTACTTTACCATGACAAACCAGTCCTAGTGATATCCTAGAGCCTGCTGTTATACTTGCAAGATCTTCCAGCCTGGTGGGTTCAAAGACACTCGCATCTGGCCTTCAGCTTCTCCAACAAGGTGAATCCTACAACACAAGACCAAACTTAATTAAATCCACAAAAAATAGGGCTAAACCAACACTCACAAGGTATGATTTTTCTAGCTGCTTCAGAAAATAGAGAGACTTGGGCAGTCTATATTTATGTTCCCCAGTCTTGCAGTAGATTTCCCCTCTCCTCAAAGTGCCCGTACTCCATCAGATGTATTAGATACATAGATAAACAGTCAAAATGTCCTTCACTTTTATTAAGTAGTCTCAGATTCTTGATACATGGGAAAAGAATCAGTATAAAAGTTACATCGATGGAGGAAACATGAGTATACAACTAACAATCAAGGTCACCTGCCGGTAACCAACAACCTGCTCGATGGTCACACTGCAGCTCATGGTGCATTTGATCAGAATAGATTCCCATCCACAAGGACCCACTTGCATGAATGACCAACGAACAATGTCACGTATAAACTTTAGTCCACTAAAAGATGACATGTATGTAACCTAATATACATACAGTCATCACCTTCAACTCCACCAATCTGGGATCTTGAGCCTTCTGCTCCGGTGTACTGCAAGATTGGCTGCGGGAAGCTTATGCCGCACCTGCCGCCATATCATGTTCACAGCATCATCCCTTTTGGCAGGATGTTGGAACTCATAGTGGTGAGCAATGCTCTTCAGTCTTCTCCACATCTGAGTCCATCTTTCTTTTGGGAACTGTCTGAGTTGATTGACCATGTAATCAGGTCGAACAGCTTCTTTAACAGAGAAGAATAGCGAGAATTCACTATAATCGATCTCGTCCTCAAAGGGGAGTTCAATTTTGTCACTCACAATTACAGGGACACAGTGGCTGACAATTGCATCAAAGAGACGACATGACGAGGGAGTATCCCCAGCAGGGTGCAAACAGAACTTGGATGACCGCATGCCTTCCGAGGACTGGGGAAAAAGGAAACTGTAAGTCACATATGGATACAAATAAAAGTGACATGCAGTTATGTAAAGATAGAAAGTAATTATAATACTCTGGTTAGACTACTTAAGAAAATTGCTACAGTTAGAATAAGCAGAAATTATAATAATCAGAAAACTATATCTCAATATTCCTACTTGAGTTCAACTATGACAATTCAAGTATATGCATTTTATAACAGAGTTGCACAAATAAAAAAGATTGATAGCATAACAACTGCTGCAAGTTGCCATTATACTAATTGTAATAGCAGCATAGAAGTGCAATCCGCAACTTACTGCTTTTATGCCTTCTCCAGTGGCAAAGCTATTCTCAAAACGCACATCATCATAGTCTTTTAAAATCTTCGCCAGTTTCAGACGGACCTTTCCTTCCTGCATCAATAGCCAGGCCACAAAATCACTTGCCAGATATCCACCTTGAGGAGGCAAGAAAACAATAGCTCAAATGAATGCAGTCTGATTATACAAGACGCAACTTACATACATCTTTCCTGACTGTTCGTCCTCGAAAGAAGAGAAGTGTAGGGCGGGATTCAAATGGGTCAGAAGGATCATCATTCAGAAAGGAATCCACAACATGCACATAGGGAGCTACAATATCTTTGCTCAGGGAAGACAAATATCTGGGATATCGCCCAAAATCTGCAACGACAAGAATCGAGGCATTCACCTGATCCCTGAGAAATCTGAAAGCATTTGGATGGTGCATTGGAATTACATGGTCACGGCCTGCAGATTGTCGCCAATATTTGGATTTCTTCAGAAAGTCCAGGAGATCAATCTGCCACAAGAAATTCATAAAGAAAAGGAGAAGAAGATTTTTTAAAATAATTACTGAGAATATTTATAATCAGATAGAGACTATCTAAAATATGAAAGATATTTTGGATGCAGGTGATTTCCTTTTTACAATTCTATCACCAATACTAACGAAAGGAAACATAGTTTGGATGCAGCAAAAGAAAATCTTTCAAGAAGTAGAAAATGAATCCACGACATAAAAATCAAAAAAAAAAAAAAAAAAAAGAGAGAAGATTATGACATCTGGAAGGAGAAAAAGGAACATCAAAAGATAAGAACATGAACAAACCACCCAAGGGAGCACCACTGACAACCTCACATTTAACAAGGCAATAAAACCATTTGAAAGGATTCTTATATCACATTCTTTTTCCACTTTCCCATCTTTGTACCTGTATCAAGATCTTCCAGACTCTATGATCTTTAGGATTGACTATGGCAAGGCTAATGTTAAAACATCCAAAATGAAGCATTTCTCACCCAAAGTACAAGACAAACAAGCAAACCTTAAAATGCTTCTACATGGGCCTACCAGCAACAAAAAACAACAAATGGTGATTGACTGTGTCATCTTTAAAAAGACACATGGAACATTACATATTATGTCTTCATAATCTAGAAAGGTCCACTGTAAGGATCTTCTAAACTTATATATAATAGGAAAGGCATGATGCCAGCCTCATGCCCCAGCCTCCAAGCCTAAAGCCTCACATTTTCTTCCTTTTTTTCTTTTCAAAGTTCCATGGTGAAAGGAGAATAGGGTAAAAATCTATTTTCTGTTCTTCATTCCATGGAGGTTTTCTTGAACCTGAAGCTCGAGCTGGAGAAAATAGAATCCCTAGAATTTGGATTTTTTCATCCTTTCCGAAGTGTCCCTCGAACTCCTCTTTCCTATCATAGTGGTAGAGCACAATCCTCTTTTCTTTCCTCACAAGCATGCATAGCACATGCCTAATTCCAGCAAATTAAAATGGAAAAAAATTGGAAACCTAGTGTTCTAGATCGCAGCCATTAAACCTGACTTCTCAACTAACATAAGCATGCATGCGCACATACAGGAGATAAGTACATCACCTAATCTAAGAAGGGATCTAAATTATAGAATCATTTCTCAGACAAATCTTGACAAATGAAAGAGGTGTAATGTCCCAAAGTAGTCCAACATTTGGAAAAAAAATCATGCTAAAATAGAACTCCAACTCCACCACCACACGGTTCACACTCTTAGGCTAGTAACTCATGGTAAGGTGTCTTAAAAAAAAATCCAAAGAATGCAGCTCAAAAATGACGATTACCGTCAAAAATGATGATTACCTGGTCATGTTCATCTTTCCCTTTATGACACTTCTTTCTAGTAACCATCTTCCGCAATCTGCCTTCTACACTATGTCCATGCCTACTTGCCCAAAAGAGCTCAATTGAAGTTCATCTTAACCCTCAAATCTTACTTCTTAGGATAAACTCATCCAACAAATGTATACCTTCTATAAAAAGAAAAAAATGTATATCTTTAAATCACTCCACAAGAATTCACTAGCAAATTAATCCAGTACAGCAGAGGGTGCCTATAAAGGAGATGGGTAATGGACATCACAACTTTACCAAGATTTGCTGTGCCAAAAAGAACCCATCGAGTTTTGTCCATTATTCACAACATATACCTAGCTATTTCCCAAACCTTATTAATCTTTGCTGAAGTTCTACACTTTCCCCATTAAACTCATTCTCAAACTAATGTGCATGCATTACCCAAGACAAGGCAATAGGAGATCTCCTTGCATCGCAGAACATATGCATTTCTTTTTAAAGAAAGCGAGGAGAAAATCCATGCTGCACTGTCCATCTTTAGCGGAATGTATCTAGGAGCTCTATCTGCTAGATGTTCTTAATAACAATAAGAATCTTGCATGGAAACTTTCCAAAATTAAGAGCAAAAGCACCCTATAAGTTTTATAATTTAGTCAACTGAAATTTTAATCGAGACTGAACTAACTTAAGATAGCATTAGTTTTTGTACATCAATTGTGTTGATTCCCGGTGACAAAGTCGACGTATATTCCTCATATTACTGAACAAACAGCCAAACTAAGTAAAAGGAGGATTTTTAATAATGGGAAGAACAAAGAAGGCAACCCAATAGCATTACCTGCAGTTGCCGATCGATCTCGGTATCCGGATCAGTCATATTGTGCCCGTGGGTATTAAAACTAAGGGACGAGAAGAAGGGCACGAAGAAGGCCTCCGCCTCCTCCGCATCAAAAGTCCTAACCGCCCCCGCTTCCTCCGAATTTCCTCCACTCATCAGCGACGCCATCATCCAGTATTCCACGCTGTGCTGCTTCCCGACTCCGGAATCGTGCGGCCACGGAGGCAGCTCGCGACCTCCCCCCTCCGCCGCCGGGGATGCCCGATCAGGGCTGAGACCGCGATCGGGATCGGAATCCCGGCGGTGGCCGAACATGCCAAAGTTGAAGCGGAGGGGGAGGTCGTACATGAATACCTTGAGGGGCGGCGGCCTGGAGGCGGCGGCGGAGGTAGCGGGAGCGCAGCGGAGGGAGGAGTTGGAGGAGGAGGGGAGGGGGAGGGAGAAGGAGAAGCGACGGGAGGTGAGATCATCCGTGGAGATGAAGAGAGAGAATGAGATCAGTAGGAGGAAGCAAACGGCGACGGAGATGATAGATTTCGCCGCCATTGCTGAGCTCGCTCGCGCTTTCTCTCTCCCCCCTCTCCTCTGCGCGATAAGAAGGGGAAGAGCTGAGAACGAGCTTCAGCTTTCGTGGGGATCCCGCGATACGGCGAACCTAAATTACGGACGCGCGCGTATAGAAGATCGTATGCGGGTAGGGATCTCGATTGCGTTACAATTGGATAAATTGATGCCTTCATATGAGGTTAGTTGATGGATTACATGCTTTTTAAGATGAAAAGTGGACGGCAGATCCGGGCTTTGCATAGAAATTTCTATGCACTCGCTCGTTGGCTTCTTAGATATATAACGACCATATTTTTTTGGTAAAAAACCACTAGATCTTTGATGAAGCCAGTTCAAAATTCAGATTGAATTTATAGAATGAGGCTTCTAGACAAGCCCAATTTAGAAGCTAGTCAATAATCCAGTTGGCTTAATCCAAACTTCATTTTAGCGTGCATCCGTTATGTGGAGCACTAAAACACAACTTGGATCAGTTTGGTCTGACCTAGCTAACTTAAACCCAATGAAATGATCCAAGTTGAGCTAGTCTTGATTGGTCTATTTCTTTGGCAGGACTATTTTTAGAGTTTGCTTGGTTGGATTAGATTTGTTTCCACTTTTCTTACTCGTGATAGTTAATGCAAGTTGCATCCCTAAAAGTACTTTAAGACAGCTGCATGCTATTTGATATATTCTCTTATAGTGGGTTTTCATAAGGGCTTGCTGTTGTTAATTTAGACTCAAACCTATTGCAAGTGCTCTTATCATTGGAAAGTAGCTCTAAAATCTGTTATCCATGTTTTTTTTTACATTATTATTTTTCTACATAAGTTGCTAAGATCTTTTTTATATTTTCATTATACCCTTTATTATATAACATTATTATATGTAATAACTATATTATATTATATTGATATTATTATATTATATTATATTATATTATTGTATTATTATAGAGTTAGGGATATTTTAGGAATAAAATAAAGAAATTATTTTACCGGTCGATGGGAAAATGACTGGCTCATCTCCTAAGTAGGTCAAACATTTCCTTCATTTTATGGACAAATAGTATGCACGGAAAAATAACTTACATGTATAGAAAAGCATGTTATAGTGTGCTTCTATTATATGCTTAACTCTGTTATCTATGAATGCTTAAAGAAGACAGCATCATTTATCATTAGCTGAGGCTTGTTCTATGAACCACAATGATGTTAAGGAAAAAAGGAAAAAAGGGAAAAAAAAGGGGAAAAAACCTAGAAATTTCAATGTTGGAAGTAAAAGAAGGCTGGCTTGTGCTGACCTGCTGAGAGTGGGCTCTTGTGCAGCTTCAAGGCAATGCTCAATCTTTGTCAGGAGAAACAGAGATTAAACTCCAGTTAGCAAAGGATACTCTCCAATCAATGCCGAAATCTATGGACTTCACAAGAGACCAGTTGTCTAATGTGGTAAGTGTCAGGAGTAAATCATAATTGGTGTTATGAAATTGATGCATCTATCTCCATTGATAGTCTCCTCAGATAGCTAACAAGAATCCAGGCTGATGATGCCTTTAATGGACGTGGACAAGCAGAGGAAACTCTTAAGCATGGACATCGAGATACTAGGCCGGAAAAGGTGCATGACATGGGTGCGGAATACCATTTTGTACAAAATTTCTAGTATGGTAAATCCTTATCTGTTGGTTATAATGAAAAATCCATATACGTGAGTTTTTGTTTTCATAATTATAAATTATACCTCTGCATTTCTTTCAGTAATCGCTTCATGCAGCGGATTTTTCTTCTTTACTCAATGCAACGAGGAGACATGATTGCAGGATTACTGCTTGACTTCGTGTGCAACCTTGATTTATTCCACATCTCAACCAAGGATGAAAGCAAATTAGCAAGCTTTTCGTTTTCTTTTTTTCCCTCCAAAAGCAATTGAAATAAGGCAGCAAGAACATGAAATATTCCGTTCATAGTGTTCACAATAGAGATTGATTGGATGAGTTTTATTGATCAACATTAAATTATCCAAGATATGGATCAAGAAATCAATCAATCAACTTCTAAGTGCTCTGGGTACAAGTTAGCAAATTGAGCTTTCACATATGACCTGAAAACCCCAAAAGACAAAAGTATTAAAAAAGATATCTAACTGGAGAAGTGAATAAATAAATAGTAATCCGAAAAGAAAAGGCAAATTTATCTAAAATAACCAGGCATCAATCTATAGAGCTATGGGGTCAACCGAGCTCTAAGGTTAATGAGTCTGAAACAGCAGGGTGGGCCTGCTATCAGGTTTGACCTTTAAGGTGTAGCTGATTGCATTGCCGACTGGTATACACATTTCTCACTCAACCTAAACTTTTCGGGCTCGTTTGGTTCGCGGGAAAAGAAGGAAAAAAGTGTGGTCAACGGAAAAGTAATGAGATGCGTTTTGTTTGGTTGGAATTTTTAAAGGAGAGAGAAGGAAAAGTTATATTCCCATGGGAATATGATTCCCACATTTCATGGGAAAGTTTCTCATGGAAAAGTTACTTTTCCATGAGGCAGGAATCACTCCATTTTTACTTTTTTCCAAAAAGTCCCTTCAGCATTAAAGAAGCATTAAAGAGGCATTAAAAACCTAATTTTTATTAAGGGCATAATAGAAATTATACATAACTTTTCTAGAAAAGTGGATGGCCAACCAAACATAAACACTTTGGAAATTTGTCACTTTTCCATGGTCAACCAAACATGCCAAAAGTATTTTCCTAGGCACCCTCTTCCTAAGAATTTGTTTCCCAGGAATCATATTCTTAGGAAGAAAAATGCTTCCCGCGAACCAAATGAGCCCTCTATGTTAGAACTTCTGCGAAATGGATTCAACTTGGAAACACCGAAAAAAATACTTGGTTGAAATGCACACAAAGACATCAGATTTCAGGTTCTTCAAAAATATAGAAAACCATGGCAAACTCATTCTTCCGCGGTTTGCATGTTTAATTCTATGGTTGTTCATTGTCTCACCTGTTAATTTAGCATTGATGATGTTCTATGTTTGAAGCTTTTGGAGACTAAGTATTGGTTCCTACATTCTTATTTATGAATCTTTTTCCTTTGCAACAAATAAGGCTGCCCAAGCGCATGTTGAACTTGTGGAGGATGCAACCACTACAGTAAAAGTGTGAAAAGCCGACGCTTAAATGCCGACGCTAAGGGAAAGCGTCGGCATTTCCTGCTCCCGCGCCAACCTTTCCCGACGCTGTTGGTGAGTGTGGGAAATTTGAAGCATTGGACGACGCTTAAACGCGTCGTCGTAGACTTGAGGCTAAAACGACGCTTATAAGCGTCGCCAAGGCCCCCTTAAAACGCAGCGCCCGACCCCAAGCCCGCATTCTTGCCCTAGCTACTCCCGATACTCCTTGCCTTCGTCTCCGGCGCTGCCCTTGCCTTCGTCTCCGGCGCTGCCCTTGCCTTCGTCTCCGGCGCTGCCCCCATCTCCCTCCTCTCCGGCGGCTGAAAGCCACGAATCGGACTTTCTTGACGCCAACGGCCACGTTCCAGAAGGCCTACCTCCTCTACGGCGTCGACCGACCGACCCCAACGCGCGCTCCGCCCGAGGTAGTTTCTCCTACTCCATTCTCTCCCTCCGTCTCGCTTGTTCTCCTCCTTCTCCTCCTTCCTCAACACGCTCCTTCTCCTCTTCTTTTGTATAAGCCTTGATCGAGCTTCGTCCTCGAGAATCACACCAACTATGGCAAAAATATGTTTTAAGGGGATCGGAGCAGCTCAAACTAGGTTAGTGCCTCCTTTGTAATGGAGATGAGCAACATTTGATATTAGAGACATCAATATGTGTTGTAAACGATAAGCCACCTACTAAATTTTTTCTCTGCGGAGATAGCTGGTCACAGCAAGGAATAGACCTCCCTTTTCATGATTAGATCATTTTTCTTTTAGTCTATTGCCCTTACTCTGTTCCTTTACTTTTCTGTCTGCATTAGGGATCAATGTGTGTTGGAAAAAATGGTTATCTTGATATTCTATTCCAACATCAAGGACTTTCCTATTTATGATTCGATCGGTTGTCTTGATATTCTATTCCAACACCAAGGACTTTCCTATTTATGATTTGATCGATTTCGAGAGACTCCTCATCCTTATGTATTTTCTTAAATTTTCTGATTGCAATGGGCATAAATGAGTAGAAAAACAAAAGAAACTTGTTGGAGTGATCTTCTGTTCCTACTTCATATGTTGGTAGATTTCTCATTTTCTCTCTGGGCATTTACTGTTTACTGTGTCTGCTGTTACCTAACTTGCCATTTTCTTTCCTTTTGAGAATACTGAGATGCCATTATTTGCTTGTTTAGTGTCTGTATGCTATATGGTTGTTTTAATCTAAGCTTGGAATTATAATTTCTACCACCATAATTTTCTTAGTTGAGCATTACTTGTGGTGAAGTCTCTCTTGTTTAGGCCATGAGAGGTTGGTGGTAGGAAAGAAGGTTAAACGAGAATGTATTCTTTAGTAATTCTTTCTTGTTCTAAGCATGCAACCTTTAAGGAGTAATTGTGTAGGCTCTTTCTAATTCTGAGCATGCAGCCTTTAAGGAGTCATTGTGTAGTCTGTGCTGGTAATTTATTAAGGGCCAAACAAGACGGCAAAGATCTTACCTCACTAGAAGAGGTAGAATTTTGGGAAAAGCTAAAGGTATGATGCTTGATCGGGGAACCAGGACTGTTTTTTTTTTCTCAGAAAAAAATACCTGACCAATTTTTATGAAGCTTTAGCCCTTTTGAGATTAGAATATTATAATATTATTCATTTTGTTACTATCATACTGGTAAAAATGAGATGATGGACCTATTATGATTTTTTTTTTTATTATGATGTTCTGATTGACCTTTCAGAAGGTACTTATTTGAGTGAAGATATCCATGCCTGTCCAGTGGTGGAGACTGTAGAGTCCTTTATCCTACTGTGGAGAATTCGGTTTGAAGTCCGTAATGTTAGGAAGTGTTATATTATGTTTGTTTTTTAAAATAGCAGAAAATGGTAAATTTTGATGTTATATACTTTTATGTACTTTTAATTGTTTACTTTCTGATGTCTTGGTTTGAAACAATGAAAAACAATAAATATATGAAATACCCTATATTTACATGACTTTCACAATTATTTTATCTATGAGGAGGAATTGACTCGATTGGAGGTAGTGAGAAGGATGATTACAACACCATAAAGAAGAAGTTTACTGCAATAATTTTCAGAACATATTTTTATGTATTCTGAGGTGAACTCATAATTTTTTTTCTTCGGTGGCTTATTTGCATTCGAAGTTTATTGTTTTATGACATGAGATAATTTTTGACTTCTTGAGGAGCCCTTTTATGTTTAATAACTAGTTTAATCAAGTGTCATGACATACTAATAGCTAGATATGCTTATATGTTGCACTTGTTGTTTCCACATAAGGTTTTTATCTGGGAAAAAGTTAGGAAAATTAATGCTTTTTAAATTCAGTAGTTAGTAATTATTATTCATATTTCCTACTATATCTTTTTTTTTTGGGCCATGTATTATTACAGAACTTTATGTTGTTAACATGAGCTGATGATTGGAGATAAACAATTTGAAACATCCAGTGTTGCAGAAACATTAAGTTTGTCGCAGCTATTTTGTTCTATACTGTGATCGTACTAGTTGGTACCATGACTGCATTTATTATTACTTCGAGACTGAATAACTTTTTTTACTGAATAGTGAAATTATATTTATTGTAGGATTGCAAGTTGTGCTTTTTTTCCCTGAATGGTTTACTTCATGGTGACTTGGTTCATGCTCGACAGAATTTTAAAAAAGCAATTCATTTGATGCATTTTGAAGAAGTAATTCTCATATTTAGTTAATCTTGTGGAATTATGCCTGACTTAAAATATGTTATTAAAATGCACTTTCAGAAATTTAGAGCCTCCATTAATTCAAATTTCTTAAAAAAAAATGTGTATATGATACAGTGTATACATATAAATATATATACATACTTACATTGTTCATACATAGATACTTATATGTGTGTATATATTCATGCATATGATGTATATTCATTGATATGCATGTATTAATAGTTTATGTAAATGCATATGCACATGCATAGATTCATGCATATGTTCAGTGAGATGTATAATATTTGTAACATATGTGCGCATGTACATGTATACATGGACTTATTTAAGTGTTCATATTATTTGCACAGACTATTTTAGGTATGAATGTTTGCATTTATGTATTGTTTTGGTCAAGAGCGAACTATGTAGGACAAAAATGATTGCTAGCTTATTAATTGGCAATTTCAGCATGAGCTTTTGTCCCTTGTTATGACTTGCATTAATGTGAAGATATCATTTAAGTCTATTTTGTATCTTGTGGAAAAAAGAGACATTGATGTTCATCCTGAGGTTTATTACTTTGTGGATACCTTTGCTCAAAATGGCTTCCAGTAATGGACTGTTATTTTTGTGATCTCTCTGCAATAGGTTTTTCTCATATGTAGCTTCATGAGTAAAGATTAGAGAATTATGTTGGAAACTTATGCGAGCTTGTAGTTGGTTTGCATTTTCATGTCCGTGCTTTTTACTGTTTCTCAAAATTTAATGAAATATGTTAGAGAAAGTATAGCAATGTGTTGTACATATGTACCAAACATATACATATTAGCAAGATGTCCATGGATTTATCCTTTCTTTCTTAATGATCAACACATCCAAGCAAACTATAGAATATCTATATGTGCTGTATGTGAGTTCCCCAGATTATAACCAGCCACCAGTAATCTTCATTAGATTCTTATCACACGTCATCTATATATAATACATTTCAGATTGCAGGAGCACATTTATTCATGGCAGATTAAAGTGGAGAAGATTCGATTGGTTAATCACTTGTGTAAGATGCTTTTACACAAGTAACAAGAATATTTAATTTACTCATGAACTGCAATGGTGGAATTTGATCCTCCAGATTATCCTTGGTAATAAAGTAACAAGAATATTTAATTATTTGCCATTATCATAGATTTTATGATTTACTCATGAATTGCCCATGACTGATTCAAAAACTTTGATGCCTTACAAATTAATGATGCTATATGTTGTTACTGGTGGTCTTGTTTTTGCTACTATTTATGGTTAGTTCTCACCAATTCTATTTTTCTTGTGAAGAAATATAATAGATAGTTTCTTTATTTAATTAGAGTAGGATAAGTGCAAAGTTTAGACCAAAAAAGGAATCTTATATTCTAGTTGTTCAGTAGATGCAGGGAGACATTCTTGTTGTATCAATATCATCGAATATACTTTATATTATATTTAATGTAGCTTTCTTCTTGAGAACATGATTTTGAATTAAATATTCTGGCAAAACTTTTCCTGCCTGTCTAGCTACTATCTCTGCTTTAACTATCATAGCTGGTATCCCAGTAGTTTAGGATACCAGCTATGAGTTTTTTTTAAGAGCTACGACATTAGCATCTCAAATAGAGCATCATGAAATACGAAAATACATGCTCTTCTGAGAAGCATTATCTTCATTCCAGACAACATATTCGGACATTTAAACATATCAACAACTTGCAAGGATAAGAAATCAAACAGTAGGTGAGTTGATGTTTCTCGAACTGGTTGTTGTTGACATTCTTAAATAAATTTCATGTGTTCATGCTTGTGTTGGTACATCCACAGGGATTGTAGGTGAAGAGCCCTCTCTTTCACCCCTTTCACCGACACTGTTATCTGCAAACTTTAAGCTTGCTGAGTGGTAACCTTTCTCTTTCTCATTCTCATTTCATTCAGCTGCATAATATACTTCTTCTGTTGCATTTTACTTAATTTTGTTTATCTTTTTTTTAAAAACTGCAGTTCAATCGGTATTCTAATAGAATGGACAAAAGTTGGATAAATAAGTTAAGATCTAGTACTGAATATTTGGATGGAGTTCAGAATTTCATTAAGTTTGCTTTTGAGAAATCTAATATGAACGGGAAGATTTTATGTCCATGTCAAAAATGTGTAAACGGTTCTGCTCTTGATCCAAAAATTGTTGAAGAACATTTGGTATGGAATGGTTTTCTAAAGGGTTATACTGAATGGGTACTCCATGGAGAGTTCATACCTTCATGTAACCAACCCTCCGATCTAGAAGACACCTTCAATTTTGGATGTAGTGACACGGAACAAAATTCTGTAGAAGAAGATGATATAAGGGGCCTACTTAGAGATGCTCTTGGACATAATATCAGAACTGTAGGAGAAGATGAGCGTGCAGTTATTGATCAGTCCATGCATGTTGAGGAATCTATACATGCTGATGACACAGCTCATTATGATAACTTGGTGAAAGATTGTGATCAAGAAATGTATCCGGGTTGTAAGAATTTTACGAAGATTTCTTTTCTTCTGCATTTATTACATTTGAAATATTTGAATGGGTGGTCCAGCAAGTCTTTTACCATGCTTCTTCAATTATTAAAGGATGCATTTCCGGAAGGTGTTACTCTGCCATCATCTTCATACGAAGCCAAAAAACTGATAAAAGAGTTGGACCTTGGATATGAGAAGATACACAGTTGTCCGAATGACTGCATTTTATATCGTGGTGAAAATAGGAACCAAGAGTCGTGCCGAATATGTGGAACCCCACGATGGGGAAAACATAAAGATGACGAGAATGATTCGTTGACTGAAGTGGATGCTGCACCGACTAAGAAAAAACCGGCTAAAATTTTGAGGTATTTTCCTCTTATACCAAGATTGAAAAGGATGTTTGCATCACCGAAGACGGCTTCCTCGATGAGATGGCATGACGAAGGCCGTACAAAGGATGGAATGTTACGACACCCAGCGGATAGTTCCGCATGGAAAGCAGTTGATGATAGGCATCCCGAATTTGCTTCTGATGCTCGCAGTGTCAGACTGGGTTTGGCTACTGATGGGTTTAATCCCTTTCGAACTATGAGTTCGACATACAGCACTTGGCCGGTTGTTTTGGTTCCATATAATTTACCTCCATGGATGTGTATGAAACAGTCTTCACTCATTTTGTCAATGGTTAATCTAGGTGATAAGGGCCCAGGTAATGATATTGATGTTTTTTTGCAGTCTTTAATAGAGGAATTGAAACAGTTATGGGAGGGTATTGATGCATTTGATGCTTTTACTGGTCAAACATTCAAATTGCGTGCAGCTCTTATATGGACTATTAATGATTTTCCTGCATATGCTAATTTATCCGGTTGGAGCACTAAGGGGCGTATCAGAGATTTTAGAGGATGCTAACTTTTTTGAGAATGATGACAATGCATATGGACAGGAAAATGATGATGACACATTGGTTGCTTCTACACATAAACAGTTATGAAAAAAAAGGAGTATTTTTTTTGATTTACCTTATTGGGAGTATAATCTTCTTCGACATAATCTTGATGTCATGCACATAGAAAAGAATGTTTGTGATAACTTGATTGGAACATTGTTAAATCTTGATGGAAAGACTAAAGACAACTTGAAAGCGCGTCTTGATTTGAAAGATATGGGCATACGACAAGAGCTTCATCCGACAGAGCTTGCCAATGATAAATTTTATATACCTCCTGCATGTTATACAATATCTACTCAAGAGAAAGATCTTTTTCTAACAGTTCTGAAAAATTTGAAGGTTCCTGATGGGTACTCATCGAATATTTCACGATGCGTAAATCTCAAAGAGCGAAAACTTTCAAATCTTAAAAGTCACGATTGTCACATTTTGATGCAAGATATCTTTCCATTGGCTTTAAGATCGTCAACACCGAAACAAGTTTTTGCAATTGTTTCTCAATTGTCATCATTCTTTAAGGCATTATGTTCCAAAGTTCTTGATCCTAAGGAGCTTGATCAATTGGAGTCTAATGTTGCACTTACACTATGCCATATGGAAAAGATCTTTCCTCCTGGATTTTTTACTATTATGGTTCATCTACTCATTCACCTAGCGGCGGAAGCTAAACTTGGTGGACCGGTTCACTGTGCTTAAAGAAATTTATCAGAAAAAGCTCTTATAGCATGGGTCACTGTGCTTCTTTCTCACTGTTAGCTGCCAGGTTGAGGAGAAACACTAGGGTTTTGAGTTTTCTCCATGAGATTTTCTGTTGTGACATTAGTATGGGGTCTGCTATTGAGATGTCGAATTTTTGAAAATAGTATTTAGTAAATAGAATACTTTGCTATATATTGAAAAAAATCAATCTGCTTCAGATAATGAAAGTGAGCTTTTAGACAGATTAGTCAATAAGGTATTCCTATTAATGTTTTCGTTGTAAAGATAGCTTGTGATGGAATCTATTTATGGAAAAGATTGGGTTTGGATAAATAGGCGTTGAGGTATTAAAATGGATGATTGCCTGGCAATAAATGCATGAATCATGTTTCGTGCTTAAAATGGATGATTGGTTTTTACATGGATACTTTCTATGCTATTTCAATCAAATACGAGGATTCTTTGCAGTATATTATCACATTTGTCAGATGCCTTTTTCTTGAACTTTTCTATGCTATCCAGGAACCGACCTACTCACCAATTCCAACATCTACTGGAGTATTGACAACAGCAAGGCCCCTTTCTCAGGCAAATCCTGTTGTTGAATGTGAAGCCGGTCACTTGACAGCTAGGAGTGATGTCTACAGCTTCGGGGTTGTCCTTCTTGAGCTCTTAATAGGACGCCGGTCTGTGGACAAGACTCGCCCGAGCAAGCAGCAGAGCTTGGTTGACTGGGCTCGCCCCAAGCTTAATGACAATATTGTAGAGATGATGATGCCGACCCTTGATACATATTGTAGATTGTGTACTTAGGAATTTGACTTGTATGTTTTTAGAATGTTTTTGAAGTACAATGTAATCAAATATGATAATATGAATGCAATCAAAGTTCTTGTTTGTGACTCATATTTTGTTATATATG
Source organism: Phoenix dactylifera (assembly GCF_009389715.1). Lineage (NCBI taxonomy): Eukaryota > Viridiplantae > Streptophyta > Magnoliopsida > Arecales > Arecaceae > Phoenix > Phoenix dactylifera. Next base: position 472,047 of record NW_024067804.1, read on the forward strand.
TGATTCAGTGTATTTGTTTCTATTGTTTTGTAAGAATTTAATGTACACAGAGTATTTAAAAATTAATTTTTCAAAATTTTTTTTTTAAAAAAAATTTAATGCGACGCTTATAAGCGTCGGGAAAGGCCACACGGACGTTCCTTTGCCGACGCTTTTAAGCGTCGGCATAAACCCGTAGTAACCAACCGTTCATGCCGACGCTTATAAGCGTCGGAGTCCGTTAGAATAAACGACGCTTAATAGCGTCGGGAAAAGCAACAGGATCGTAAACTGGCACGCCTCTAACGACGCTTTTAAGCGTCGGGCTATAACCATAGTAACCAACCCTTCTCGCCGACGCTTATAAGCGTCGGAGTATGATAAACGGAACGACGCTTAAAAGCGTCGGCATAGACCAACGACGCTTTTTTGACGCGTCGGGTTAAACCCGACCCACGCCCACCTGCCCGACGTCTGACCCACGCTTTGCGGTGCGTGGGCTGGGAATTCGCCGACGCTTAAAAGCGTCGGTAGAGACCACAAAAAGCGCCGGCAGATATCTTTTATTTTGTAGTGAACCTTGCTTGTGCCCTTTAACTGAAAGCATGACCGAGTTAGAACAGCCGTCAGCCGTCTTGCGTAGCTGAAGGCCACAAGCAGGTCAGCTGCAAGTGGGTTAGGTTAACCTAAACAAAACTAGGATGCAGCCGAAAATGGATCCGACCTGCATCAAACGCCCGTTAGATTCTTGTCTATTGATGGATGAGGTTTAGGTAGCCCTGTCAAATGAGCAAGCTATTCTTGAGTCAGCTCATTTTTGGCTCAAAATTTTGCATTAGTTCAGCTCGCTCATTAAGCAAACAAGCCAAACTAGAGCCAAGCTTAGTTTGCTTGAATTTGGCTTGATTGAGCTCAAAAAATGAATGTATAACATAGTTTGTATATGATCCATTTTTTTATGATGGAATGTTTGTATATAATCTATTATTTTAGTTACTGTTGTCCATGTAAAAAGTTATATTTTTTATATTTATTTAGAGTAAATTACAAAAACCATCATGAGATTAGGGATAAATTACACTCGCACCCAATAGTATGAAAAATCTACACATACCACCTGATGAGGTTTTTTTTATCCAATACTTCAATGCATAACTTAACAGAATGTTAGTCAAATCATTAACTTTTAATGAGACCCATATGCCACATCAGAATTTTTTTTAAAAATGACAAATAATCTTATAAAAATCTTCTTGAGGTTTATGTTTACTACACTTACACTCAATTTTGTAAAAATCTACACTTACACTCATTTAAATTGACAATGTTAGTGAAACAATTGATCTATTGTAAAAAGTCAAAATTACCTCTGTTGGGAGGGTTGAGGGGCGACGGACTTTAGTCCCACATCAAAAGAGTAGTGAAAAGGACTGTGCCTTATAAGGAGGGGCAGCACCCCTTTCCTTCGAGGGCGCCCACGGCATGTGGGACAAACCTGTGAGGATGGCAAAGGCGCCCATAAAAAGGCCCGAACCCGAACCCAGAGCGGACAATACTCTCGAGGGGGCGCAGTACCTGGACACGCTCTAACCCGATGTGCTGGTGGCCTATGCAGGTCGCCCCCCGAACCTCGGCACAACCCTTCCCACTGGGGGGGTATGTTGGGGGGGTTGAGGGACGACAGATTTTAGGCCCACATTGGAAGAGTAGTGGAAAGGACTGTGCCTTATAAGGAGGGGTAGCACCCTTTTTCTTCGAGGGCGCCCACGTCATGTGGGACAAACCTGTGAGGACAGCAAAGGCGCCCATAAAAAGGCCCGAACCCGAACCCAGAGCGGACAATACTCTCGAGGGGGCGCAGTACCTGGACACGCTCTAACCTGATGTGCTGGTGGCCTATGCAGGTCGCCCCCCGAACCTCGGCACAACCCTTCCCACTGGGGCGGTATGTTGGGGGGGTTGAGGGACGACAGATTTTAGTCCCACATTGGAAGAGTAGTGGAAAGGACTGTGCCTTATAAGGAGGGGTAGCACCCTTTTCCTTCGAAGGCGCCCACGTCATGTGGGACAAACCTGTGAGGATGGCAAAGGCGCCCATGAAGAGGTCCGAACCCGAACCCAGAGCGCACAATACTCTCGAGGGGACGCAGTATCTGGACACGCTCTAATCCGATGTACTAGTGGCCCATGCAGGTCGCCCCCCAAACTTTGGCACAGCCCTTCCCACTGGGGGGGGGGGGGGGGGGTATGTTGGGAGGGTTGAGGAGTGACAGACTTTAATCCCACATCGGAAGAGTAGTGAAAAGAACTGTGCCTTATAAGGAGGGACAGAGGGCACATCGGGTTAGAGCGTGTCTAGGTACTGCGTCCCCTTTGCCATCCTCACGGGTTTGTCCCATATGATGTGGGCGTCCTCGAAGGAAAGGGATGCTATCTCTCCTTATAAGGTACAATCCTTTCCACTACTCTTCCAATGTGGGACTAAAGTCTGTTCACATTTTGGCCATCTCAGCATAAAGAAAAGGAAACAAATTCAGTCGCATCTTTCGTCTCCTCTCCTAAATGAATGAAACCCTAGTCGAGCACCCCGTCCCCCTCTCTTAACCAAATGAAACCATAGCCGAGCACTGCCGCCAAGAGTGGGGAGCTCTTATGGTGCAACATTAAGAGGGAGGGCGAGAGGTGGCGATGGCAAGTGCAGTGGTGGAGGTTTCCCAGCCAGGAAAGAATCACTGATGAGGGCATCGAGAAAAGAGTTAGGGCTACTAGCTCTCAACGGCACCATCGGCTATCTTAGGGAATAAGGGGATATAAAAGTGGGGTGCCACCACTTTTATTACCTGAGAGGAGAGGGTTTTTATTACCTGGATGCTTAGGTGTCACCGATTTTACAGTTAGCCTGTGCCTTGTACTGTCTGTCTATGTATATGTACATGCCCAAGCAACCACAGGGGTTGAAAGATGAGCTACATAGCTACATACTGCTGAAAAAATATTTAACGCCATCAATGTAGCCCTGGACTTTTTCATGAATAACCACATGTTCAATGAGTAACCCGTAACATATTTCTAAAACAGAAAATAATGACTAATTTTTTTTTCAGAAATGAAATGAAGTGGATTTTTCTGCAATCTTTCTGAGAACCAATAACATATTTCACCAAAGAATAATTATGACAGTTACTCTGCAACGACTTGTGAATACTGCTATAGATGTTCAATTAGATTATCCCCACGGGAAAGAACTTATTTGCTGTCCCTGTCGGAAACGTCTTTTGAATGGAGTGAAATTACTTGTGCAATTGGTCTTATCAATAGCATGTTCCATGAGAAGTATTATGAGGTCCTTGTTTTGCGAGCCGAAAGACCCTAAAATCTCAATGAAGATTAGGAGGATCATGGACTAAGGCCTTTCAGCTGTATTGCAGTTCCACTCTTCAATGGCGAAGTGGTTCACAATGATGCCTGGTTCAATTATGCACTAATCCTAAAGGAGTATAAAGAGTATTTCCACAATAAACATTTCCGGACCCTAAAACCCATATCACTGAACACTAAATTGACAGGGAGGATAATTGTATTGGTGCAACATAACTATCAAGGGTCTATTTGTGCAGTAACCATGAAAGCCAACCTCACTTGCTGAAAAGAGATGCAAATAACACAAGGAAAAATTATCATGATATATGTCCATAAAAGGTCCCATCTTCATCTGTGCATGGTTATTTCATTGCATTGCATGCATGAAACTCCAAGGAGCACTGCTAGCATAAAACCTAAAACATTTAGTCTTACTCAAACACAAACTTGACAGGATTAGATAAGTCTCCTTGTGGATGGGTAATCATTTGTTACTGGGGCTATTTTAGATATCTCCAATCACAGATTGGAATTGGCTATTTGCAAGGCATTTCTTACTCGGACCCGATGCCATGAAGTGTTCAGTATTCCTCTCAGGTTCCATATGTCCACTACATTTTCAGGTTGGACATTTGCTGCTGAATCAACCTGCCCAAAAAGAGGAATAACACAAAAATGTCAGTCTAAAAGCATGAAAACGAAAGAAAATAAATGAATTTACAGGCTTAACAGCAACTGCAATATGTCAAAAGGTAAAAATCTGATATAAAGCAGTAGCTTATCGAACCAGATTAGAACCAATTTTGAATATCAGAGAACACTCAAGCATGTCCTTCAGTAAATTTACAACGATACATCCATAGCTTGAAGACATCTGGAAAGATTGTAGCACGATAAAAACTCATGTTCTAACATTTAAATCATCTTCAAGAAAAATGTGATAGACTAGTACTATTGCAAAGGCCTTGTTAAATTTTATAAACGGACAATATACAGTAGTAAATAATCTTCTTATTTGAAATAAAATTCTAGTCAGTAAGAATTAGCCTCAAATTACGTAATTTATAACTGCCACCAACATATATCAGACAATAAAGAAGACCATATGTAATTTACTAGCAACTGCAGGTCATCAGAAATGCATCAGAAGTTGAGAAAAATTATAATCAATTCTTTTCGAGAGAGAATTGTGGAAGAATTTTGAAAGGATAGAAAGCATCAAAAAACAGAACCACTGCTGCGTTGAACTAACATGTCTAATGATCCTTCGAGTACTTCAAAGGCTTGGCCCATATGGAGCAAATTAATGTGTTATAACACAGTAAAATGGATTCAGATCTGCACGTGTACTAATGCAGTACTCCACTAATCCCTTGCTTACATTGCAAAACTGAAAAGACTTGACCAAACAATCATATTTTGGCTTTACTAAGCAACAAAGATAATATAGCAATCCACATACATCCCTCGCTCACATCAGCAGCAAGAAGCATCCAAATCCAAATGTTTTTTCCACTACAGTTATTTCAAGAGATGCTGCATCAATCATTGTGGCATTATCCATGTTACAGCAGTAGTTAGCGCCATAGATACCTTAGCTTGGAATGTAAGTATATCACACTAACAAATATCTGCATTATTTCAGTCAAAAGGGAATTCTTTTTCTCTTGAATTAATAATAATAAGAATAGCAGCAGCAGCAGTAGAAACAATATTATTAATAATAGCAATAATACTTAGTAATAATAGTAGTAATAGCAACAGTAATAATAATATTAACAATAGTAATAGTAATAATAATAGCAATAATGGTGATAATAATAATGATGATCATAATCATAATGATGATGATGATGATCATGATCATGATCATGATCATAATAATAATCATAGATGATTATCCACATGATAGCAGCAAATTCCTACCGCTTTAGCAATCACTTCAGCATTTCCTGGTATCTCAACCACGGCCTTAAATAGAACCCAAGCCCACTTATCACTGTTCATATCATCAGATACATATGGATCGCTGCCCTTCTGATGCCTCTGTGCTTCCACCCATGTCTTTCCGCCATCAACAGATATGTCCACTCTTTCAATTCCACGCCCACCACCAGACACAGCATATCCAGCAACAGTAATCTGCACTCCAACAATCAATTGAAAAAGGTTATTGACCATACATCACCACAAAATCAAAAGAAATTTGAGTATGCTGGAGATCTAACTAACCTTTCCTTGCTTGACATAATCCACATCATCTAGGGAACAAATGGCACACTGCCAGTACACAAAATTTAGAAAAATTGGGGGATCAATTTTCTCAAAAACTGTGAGAAAAGCAAGTGATAAAGAGAAAATATGCAAAGTTGCACTGCTATTCAGTTAATGCAGAACACATATATAGAACACATACATGTTAGGTAAGATTCAAATTTATCATTTACCATTTATGCCCCATGTAGTTTTTGACATTGGACTGGATTGTGCCCATCAACAGTTGGGGTCCTTAGTTCATCATGATCTAAATGAGACTCAACAATTACACATCAGACTGTGAATCAACTACTTGGTCGGCTCAATGCGAAGAGTCAAACGGTGAACCCACCAAAAGTTTTGTCATCCACAGAAGGATTTCTCACCACCACCCCTAAATGTATTCAAAACCAAAGAACATAAGCCTATGTTGTTTGTTCTACTTATTTTAATATCATCTAACTTTATATTATGAATAGTTTCAAATGATTTAGGTCTGAAGTTATACTTTCTTTATTCAAAATGAACTCCATACACATGGCATAGAATTGAAGAGGTTGAGCAACAGTGAAGAAAAATGCAAATATACCTGAACTGGAAAATCCATTTGAGGCCTTCTGGTAGACCAATTGATATTGTCCCAATTAACTGATGGTGGAAACATTTTGTAATCCTTTTGCATAAAAAAACCCTGATTCAAGGAGATATGATTAACAAGAAACTTTCATGGTAGATAAAATCAAAAACTGCTGTAGCAAATAAAATTAAAAGAAAATGTTCAATATTTCAGTAACCTGGCATTCTTCTTGAATGATGTTGATTCTATCTAACCATTTAACTGAACGTGCGCCAATAACACCAGGAACAACCACACGCAATGGATATCCATGATCACGATTGAGGACCTTGACATAATAATAAACTTCATCAGAAAAGTTGTCATAGCATACTGTGGTCAATAATGACACAGTATCAAGGATAGTGAGATTTATTGATGCCAGAAGTAGAATTTTAATTTACAAGCGAACTACTATGTATTACTATTGTGGGGTGTATGCTGGAGCAGCAGGCAGATATAGCCCCATCATGCACATGATATGTGAGAGAGAGAGAGAGAGAGAGAGAGAGAGAGAGAGAGAGAGAGAGAGAGGTTAGTCTCCTTACAGTAGGATTGGGGTTTCAATCCTATCAGTGCAACATCAAGAAAGGAAGATTTAAATTGAAAACTTGACTATCAAGCATGAGTTATAAATATAGGATGCCTGCAAAGCACTAGTCAAATGTCTTCAGGTTTCTTATGCTCAAGTAGTTCCAAAATGGACAAGTTTACATAATTGTGTTTTCGTTAATGGCTGATAAGCATCCTAATCAGCTGAATTTTAGTTATTCTGGTTCAAAATTCCAGACTAAGATATTGTAGATCATAATCAATGGTATAGAACCTTTAACTTAAAACATCCATCACTAGTTTTACATTGTTACAGTTGAAACTTGAGACCTACTAGAAGGATATTAGCACAACTGTTCATACATACATATGTTAACACAAAAACATTGAGAGAAAACAGACCTCAAATGCTAAAACTAAAAGAAAATTTGGATGCCAAGAGTTGAGTTCTGATAATCCTTCTTTCCTTGCTTTATTTTGAAATCCATAAGATCCATTAAGTAGAGTTAGCATCGTGTATAATCTTAAAAGTTTGCATATCATTAGCATGGCTTTTCCAATTACGCACTAATCCTTCAAAGAGAATCCCACCAAGTTGTTAAGGAAGACATGCTTTATATGAGTGACAATTTATATGTTGAAAGTCAACCTCCATTGCCATTCATCATCAGCGAGCAATATCCTTAGAATGTAAAACAAGGCAAAAATAAAAATGCCTTTCTAATTGTCCATAACCACAACTATCTAGCCTTTTTCCAAATATTTGGTATCAGCTTTGTTCGCCAAGTATTCCTATTAAGAGGACCCCCTCTGATGTTATTCCAATTGTATGGCTGCCTTTCCAATTCTCACATGTCGATTCCTATCATTTCGTTTTTTATTTCTTCTCAAATACCTTCTTAAAGAAATTGATAATGTCCCTCCCTTGCACAACATTACATAGGCCACAACATGTATGCACGAGTACCATGTTTTTGATAAAAGATCATTGTCTCCAAGGAATAAGGTGGGCTTTGGTGCAACAGTAAGGTTGCTCCATTTTGACCTAGGCGTCACAGATTGGAAACACCAAAACAGTCTCCAAGGACTCAGTATTGATCCACTACTACTTTATGTTCCCTAAGTATCAATCTCCCTCATCTATGATACGTTGTTCAATGTTTGCAAAATGATTCCATGCCAAATATGGTTTCAAGCAAGGTATACCGTCTCGGTACCGGGCCCCGTAACGATTCCACGCTATCACTGTTGGTAAGGTATAGGGCCGGTTTGGTGTATCGAGTGTCGATGCGCCCCTCATACCGTGTACCAGTACCGAAGCAGTATGGTATCGTACACTCCGTACTGCCCAGTTTGGTTTGGTACGGCGTACCATGGTTTCAAGGACCTAATTCCAATTTCCTTGAGAATGGCAATTTTAATGCGGTCCCCAAGGAGATTCTATGCTTTCAATAAAAAGTGCAATGATTTTCGACACATTAGATTGGAAACGGAGGAGCTCTACCAATGCGATTTTGTAATTCCAACTGACCAACATAGAAATTTCCTGATTCATTGGCAAACCACAATGATCTTTCTGTATCTACTTTACTTTCTAAGCACTGCAATACAAGAAACATAGAAAAATATAAAAAGAAAAATGAGACACTTTGCAAACAAATATGGATGAAATTTCTATAAACAACACATAAGCAAATTATCCATTAGCATAAAGGAAAGAGATCATAGCCAATGTCAGCACATCCAAGGAATTGGGTTCGAAAAAAAGACCGAATAAACATCAAAGTGAAAAAGAAAAAGAATTATCATGAATTTAATATGAAGGAAAAAACTTATAAAAATGGCAATTTACATGATAATCATGTGAAAAGCCCAAAACTTTCATCAAGTATCTGGCAACATGCTCAACATTCATATGAATTCAATACTTGTTACCTCTCCATTCATTTCATATGCAAGTAAGACATCGGCCTCAGGATTTGTGGCCTGCCCCAGGGGAATTGATGCCTTGTAGGGACCACCATTTTCTTCCTACAAAGTTGGAAATTAAGAAAATTGAGTCATAATTGCTAATCATTAGCAGACAGAAGAGCTAAGAGACTAAATATCACTACCTAATTTCTTAGGTTAATATATCATAGATGGTTGCAGAACTAAAGATACAATACTTACTTTACACTTGTCGACACTAATAAATTCAACATGCTTCCCTCCTAATGGCGTGACTGTAGTGAGTTGGGATATTCCAACAAGTTCAAGAACATCTGATAATTTAGCTCCTCCCCAAATTGCTGGAATAAAGGCCAATAATGAAATTACAATTTAAAATACTACCAAGAAAGATAGAAAAATACATAAGAATGTAGTTTTCAAAGGTACCCAAGATCAAGATGCCTATGCCTGTAAAACAATCTGAATTACAAAGTCTTTTAGTGAAATGGCTTTTTCTGGGATAAAAAAGGAAAGATCAACTCTTAATAAGAGAAAGAGTTTTTGCTGTTTAAAACATTCTAGACACTATTCATCGAACTAATATCACACAATCACATATATCCAAATAATTGAAGAAAAAACTTAATGTTAGACATACTTTAGGGAAACTTGCAAAAAGACCCCTCACGTTTGACAGATTTTTACTTACCACCCCTCTTGTGTAAAATGCTATCAAGACACCGTCTAAAATGACAAAATTATCCTTGACCTATGTTTTCTTCACGATGCTCTAGTTCAGGACCTAGGCGAAGCCCCACCTACCTCAGGAGGAGATGTGAAGGACATGCCTCATGAGGAGACAGTGAAGAAGGTGTTCTCAGGAATGTTAAAGCCAAGGACGAGCTTCCTTATCTGCGAGATGGGAAGGGCACTACAAACAGCCTAACATTTTGGATCAAGAGGGAGAGATCTCTAAATTTCTCTCATCTCTGCCTCTAGATTCCTGAAGCTTGTTGCCAAAAATGAAGCCAGCGACTTCAAGAGATCCGTCGATAAGGACCCCTCATCCCCACTTCGGATGTCTCCTCAAAACATGGAACCAGCCTTGCCTTGAGCTCCTGCCCACTTTTCTTGCCACGATGAGAGAAATTAGGAAAACAATCAAAAGAGAAATTAAAAAAAAAGTAAAAATGGAAAAAGGAAACAAGGAGAAGATGATGCCTATGATTTTAAGAGCTTGAAGGGCGCTAGTCATCCACCCCAAACAACTGATGTCATGGGTATTTTAGTCCAAAAAGCAATTTAAGTCATCATGTCATGGGCGCGTGAGGCAACTCTACTAACGAAGATGAACAACAAGATCAAGTAACTAAAAGGGCCTAATTAAAACTTTTAAAGCTGAGGGGGTGTGAGTGAAAATCAATCAAAGTAGAGGGTGTGTTTCCATAATTTTCCCTATATTTTACATAATGTTTTATACTCATGGTAGAGTAAACTCAGAACTTTTCACCTAAACTAAACTTGAAAGTAGTTCTTATTCTCATTACGCACCAACCAGCAAAATTTGACATTCCTTTTTCTATTCTCCTGATTTTTTAAAACTTCAACCTTTTCTATTTAGATATATTTATATAAAGTTTTTTGACACATGGCAGAGTAAACTAAGAACTTTTTCACGAAACTAAGCTTGAAAATAGTTCTTATAATCATTGTTTTGCCACCTTTTTGACTTTTACACACCAACCACCATACTTTCACATTCCTTTTCGATTCTTGCTGGATTCTTCTTTTTGATTTTTAAAAACTTTGAACTTTTCTAACTTTTTTTAAATCTGATTATTTATAATTTCATTTCATACTAAATTCAGAATTGATCGTTATACTTTTAACAAAATTTAATCTATCATTTCAAGATCATTTAAAATTTTAGGCAATTTTAAACATGATATTTTATTAGCTTATTATAAAAAATAAGTTCCCTGATTTAAGTTAAAGTGCATTATCAGAGTTGGTCAATGAATTTTGCAACATTAAGTTTCTGGATTCAAATTCCACTTAACCATGAGAAAAATTATTTAATTTGTGCATCTTCACTTGCACTGGATATTACATCTGTGCCAGATAATACTAAATTGGAAGTTTGCAAAAATGCCTCTAGATTAACACTTATTGTGTAGCATTGTCAGCAACAATATTTCAGACATTTCATACCACAACATATAATCTTAATAGATTAACATCATAGAATTATCACAAATGCATCTCCAACCATTTGATTTTCCAAACTTTATTAAATGTACATCCCACATTACTCAGCACAAATGAGACTCTAAATTAGGTTAAAATTTGTTGTTTTATATCTACTTCCCCAATCATTCCTTACTAAATTGAAAGGATATAATTCTACTAAGGGCATGGTGCTCACTTCAGAATCTTGATCCCTCTTGATCCATTACTCCTTATTCCTTGCTACTATTTATTTATCAAAACAGTCCTATTCAATTTGCATCCAATAGTTCATTGTTATGTGAAAATAAGAGAGGCTTCCTGAGTGTATCCTGCATCTTCATTTTTCATCAACATAACTTCCATGCTCTCGGCCCCAAATGCACTCCCATGACCACAACTATTTGAGCTCAGCCAATTAAATCTTACCTTGAAAGTATCTGCAAACGTATAAACCAAGGACTGCCGAACCGGTACTGGAACCTGTACCGGTCAGCGGTCGGTACGGTTCGGTACTGAACTGGAACAGTGCGGCACTGTGGCAATAACCGGGACCTGTACCGGTCGGCGGTCGGTACGGTTCGGTATCGAATCGGAACAATGCGGCACTGTGGCATTATTGCCACAGTGCCCATAGTCAACCGGTTCGAAACCAGATTGACTCGGTGCGAACCGACAGTTCCGGTGGGTTCTGGCTAGTTTTGGTCTAACAAGGACCGGTTCCGGCCAGTCCCTTTGTGGTGCTGGCTCGCAGGGACCAGAACCGAATTGAAATGACAAACCAACCCCGTTTCGCACTGGATCGGCTCAGTACTGCCTAAACCAGGCGGTTCGGCCCGGTTCGGCAGATCTTAATATAAACTTTTCCTTCTATTTCTCTCAACCTTCCTTTTAATATTCATGATGCTCATATCCTTTCAGTACCTTTCCCTACAATTTTCCAATTTCCTATTCTACTCCATCCCAAAATTTTGCCAAATTCATTTTCTCTTTGTATTTGTGAAGCAATCCTGGATATAGGAAATAGACCACCAAGATAGTATCCACAGTATCAGCTACAAGTAACTGAGATAACAAATGTTCATCATCATCAAGCTGGTGGACAGAATTTTAAGAAGCATTTTTTTCAAAGGAGAAGCATTTATTCACAATAAAGGTCTTGAATAGGAATAACGTAAAGTTTCCAAATAATGACACACATTACACTTAAATGCATGAAAATATACATTACCATTTCCTAGAGCAGCAACATCCCAACCAACACCTTTCACTGTGCGTGTTTTGCTCATTGCTGTCCTTCTATTACCTGCACACTGCATAGCTTATGATTAATTAGACCAAGTTTTCATTCTCATGTTTTTCGACCAAACAGTAAGAACCTACTAGGCACCATATCACATTTTACCTGTAAAGTGGCAGTAACATTGTATTTGGGCAGTTTCCTGTGAATCAAGTAATAATTTCAGTTCCTTGTTTGAAAAGATGAAGCATCTTATCGGCTATCATACTATAGCATAATCATCATGCATTAATTTACCTAATATCGGACATGGATAGATGTATAGGCTTCTTGACCAAACCATCTATGGAAACACGGTATCTGCTATGCCAAACAAATACAAGCATTCAATATACAAATATTTAAAATGTATTTCATTGGACTTGAAGATGCATTGCATAGAAATTGACCTCTCAATGTCATCAACTATTGGAATTGGTCCATGATTTCTCTTATAAAAGAAATCAACAGGAGTAACATAGGATGAAATAAGAGCTGCACGAGGAGGTTCCGCATTAAATGGCTCCTGCGCTCCAGAAGCAGATGCAAAATATTTATAACGCAGCTTTTGGAGACAATTTCTAAATTTAGATCCTAAAGAATTGTAATAAAGCAGTTGTTTGCAAAGAATAGAAAACATAAAGAGAAGTAGAGACTTAAAGGACCACAGAATGAAATGACCTCTGAAGCAAATGGCATGTAGAATATTGCTGCTACAGTCTAGTATCTAGAAATATCACACAAAAAGTAGGTACCAACCTTACTGCTTAGCCAAAATTTCAAGTAAACCAGCTAGACACAGTACCAAATACATAGTAATACTAATCGTGAAATTGATACAATCTCATCAGAAGAATAGTGGCAAAATGATAATTTTCATCTCTCAATACATACTACTAAGCCCTATTTATAAAATGTCACCCGGAACCTTGTTTCAGGTAGGCTTGCAGCACTTAGACCCAAACCTGAACCCTGATCCATGTAACCAGTTTATGAATCATCAGATGGATGATGTAAGATGTCGATCATGCTAAAATGCGTTCATTAGGATCAAGTGCAGCAGCTTTCACCGTAATTAATTCTTCACAATGAAAACAGAGGACCCAGAAAATGGGGTTTAATAGGCACGCAGTCATGATTGGATTTTTCCATATCTAAATATTGTTTCCCTGAAAGAAACTTAAGAGTCAGAAGCTCTATTCAGGGCAGCAGCAGCACCTGCAACTCACACCGTCAACTAAATTTTCACCTAGTATGTGATATTTTATGATTTATTACAAAGGTCATAGCCAATTATCATAGGATTTATTATTTTAACATTATATAAATGCATGAATTTCTTTGTTTTGCTGTAAACTTTTGAAAATAGAAACACCAAATACAATGGAATACAAATATTTCTGTTATTTTAAATTAACTTATGTAGCATTGTATCATCTAATTTTGTTGAGAGCACCAGTTTGCTTCTCTCATATCAGCTCATGATGTAGACTACTTAGAGACATTTTCACTCTCAAACGCTTATGAAGGTGCTATTACAAGCTGTTGATTCTTTAAGGTAATCATCAGTACAACATTTTGTAATTCCATAATTGTGACAATAAGCAGCATGCTCCAAAGTCCAAACCATCGCTTGCCTCTACCAATAACTAATCACCATAAAACCCAGGAACCGCAACATTTGCTAAATAATGCAACTATATGGCACTTCCATCCCATCTCTAAAAAAAAGAAGGAAATCCTAGGGCAGAAGTTATTGGAAACGGTAAGGAGACCTTAGCATAGCACATTGACCGCATTATTGTTTTGCTAATGTTACGACTTACAAGTTTTAATTGCACAAAAGTTACTTCTAAATATAATATAATTTAAATTAAGTTCCTAGTATTATATATTAAAATTACGTTATAGACATATTTTTATAAGACTTTCTTAATGTTCACCAATAACAATTACTTGGTTCCACAGTAATATAAATTTGTCGCCTAACTTGTGTTTCTTATCGACTAATATGACAATTTTCATTTGTATATTTTCTATTGATGTAATAGCTTTATCACATTTGGTCTTTTGAAGCATCAAGATTAAAAATAAGAGTATCAAAGTTAGCTAAACTTTGTCACAGATTTTATTAGATTTAACATGTTTAATATTTTAATTACAAGTTAGCATTATATATGTAACATTTTATATTAAAACAATCAGGTGTTTTCTTGAGTTAACAAGATTTTCTAAATGAATGATTGGGTATTTTATGTTGTTTCCATTTTTCAATATCTCTCCATGATATTCTGAAGTTAACTGTTAAGTTCAACAGTGCATTAGCTAAAATATACATAATTTTATGCATCGGTGTTATACAATTACATTCAGTGGCCTTTTACATATTTTTCGATCTATCAATATATCCTACTCCAACAATAAGTTTCAACTGAAAACCTTGGCTACATGATGCCCAAATAGAAGATTGTCAACTCACTAAGTTAAACAATTAACTTATGGTAGCATCCCGTAACAAAACTATTGGTACAAAAACATCAAATTTTCTCCTATAAAAGTGCAATGTTCTCAAGCAAGCAACAGCCAGTGTCCTCTCATTTTCCTACTAACAAGCATGTTAAATTTCGATCCTTGCAGCAGGCAGTAAGGATGATCCATGAAGTGATCAACTTTGGACATTGACACTCACCTTAGAAATATCCCATGACTTGATCGTTAAGAGACAAAACCAGAATTGCAGATCGTCAGAAACTTATCACACCGAGCATAAATTACATTAAAGGCCCACGAGGAAAAAAGAAACCTATACAGGGTCACAGAAAGTCAGCTAAAGTGGCAGCAATGAAGTCTATAATTGGAAGAGGATGCAACGTATTAACATCCTGCAGGAGCCCTATATCATAGTAACAACTATCCAAAGAGCACTTTCCAAACTTCCAAACCTTCATTTAATCTTACTTCTCAAAAAAGGTGCGAACGCTCAAGCTCCAATTTATTTGCAATCAAAATGTAATTTTTCATATTGAAGATAAACTCACAAGTTCAGTTTACAATTTCTAGACAAAATTTCTCGTGTCACAGATATCATAGCGAATATTAAAGTCCCCGCTAAAAGATCAACAAAGTGTCCCGAATACTCCCACTTCAAGGTTTTCAAAAGAGTCCAAACTTGATATTAAAGTTGATTCAAGTCTAACAAAAATTTCAAGGATGTAGTTAATAGGATATGAATTAGACGGATAATCTACGGACTCATAAAAGCTTACAAAAAAAAAAAAAAAAATACAAGAACAAAAATAATGCCTAGGTAGCACTTTTCTTTAATTCTTCCATTTTTATATCCAGATTCGCTTCAATAATATATCTCCTTAAACTTTATCCATTTCCATCATGTTCCCACTGCATTAAAAAGTGACTAGATTCCACAACAAGAAAGTGCCCACAAATTTATCATCTAGCATATATTTTTAGCTCATAAAATTACTCAACTGCCTCCGAAATCAAGAGAAAAAAAGGGGAAAAGGAAGAAGAAAATTTTGAGAACCAAGAGGTTGGGAAGCGATCAATAACCTTGGAGTTGATTCTGAGAGCGGGATGACGAGGGGGCTCTTGAAAATAATCAGAGGGGCCTCTGAGGCTTGGCATTTTTCTCCCTAAAAATCTCTTTTGAATCCCGCTTCCCTTTTTGATCGGAGGATCTGGGAATGGGAGACGAGGGATATCGACTATCGACGGCCATCGGAAACTCCGAGAGTTAAATCCGAGGAAGCAGCACGCTCCAGTCACGTGACATATGTTGTTCCTTAGGTATGACTGTACTTTTGCATGACGAGATCCTTGCGAGAAACCTGCTTGGGCCAGACCGGGCTGGGCTCCGGCCGGCATTTCCCTGAAGCTTAACTCAATACTTAGACCCGGGCCCGGCCCGGCCCTCGGTTTCAAATACTTTAAAAATGATACATATGAGTAATTAATTATTACCAATAACGTACCACATCTTTTCTCTATACCTAGTGATGGGGGGCAAAATGGATCGTCCGGCCCACAGCTAAAAGGCTACCCAGTTTCGGCCCAATAAACGCCAACGTCAATCGGTTGAATCCTCACTTTGGCCTAGAGTTAGCTCGACTTCGAACTCCGCCAAAAGCTCCATCAACTTCAGATATTCGCCGGCTCCCCCGACCAAGTTCAGGATGTCTCCAGTATTCGCCGACCCACCCCGACCAAGCTCGGGACGCCTATTTCAGTAGTACGCCCCGACCCTTAGCTCGGGGCGTTCCATTAAGCACACCTCGAAACCCGGAAAGCCGAGCTACTCTTGGCACCCGTCAAGCCGACCTCGTCAAACACATGATACGACCTCTCAACGGGCTCGGCCTTGCCAACGACCACACCCATGTGCGCGCTTACGCCCATCTACGTGGCCGTACGTTACAACACCACTGTGCCACGTCTCCATAGCAGGCTTTCAACAGTCAAAGGACAGCACCATGACTACTTCGGCCATACCTTGTTGTGATTGTCAACACACTACCGTTCTCAAGAATGGGCAGTACTATATGCCACCAACCAGCTTAAGCTGCACGCCATTCGGCTCAGAGCCACGTCCCCTCATGATGAGGGCTAACAGCACCTCTACCACTGGGCCTCTGATAGTCAACTTTAAAGACCACGCAATAGCACGTATCTTGTAGGATAGTGATTACGGGTATCGATCCACAGGGATTGGGGTACAATTGTTTTCTTAAAAATAATATTTGAAAAAGAGAGTTTGTGAGGACTATTGAACTAAATAATTTAAAAGAAATGCAATTAAAATGATATCAGTTGAGAGAGCCTAGGGCAAGTAATTCACCACTAACATCGTAACAAGGATTATTTATATTTTAATTCGTCTTGGATTAACATGCAAATTGGTTACAAGCCCTATAAGCATTCAAATAAAAATTCACTGAAATAATTTTAGGAAAACCCATCTTCAGTAAGCATGAAATGTCTACCCTAAAATAAGGCGGCAGGACACTGCATCCTCTTTAAGCATGGATTATCTTCATACTCACTCAGTGATCATGAAAAAACAGTTGTACGAACATCATATTTAACACCACAAAAATTAAATATGAGATAAAGAAAGATATTCGTTAAAAGCATTGAGTTCATACAACTCCAAAAATATAAAATTAAATATACAAAATCTTTGTTTCTTTGTTAGGGCTGCATCCAGCCCTAGTGCAGAGCTTAGCCTTCCATGGAGTCGTGGACGACAACAGCACTGCAGTGAACTCCCATCACGGCTACCTCCATCTCTTCAACGTCTCCTTCCCTCCCAGGCATCTACGGGAACTCCCTTTCCGGTGGAGCCTCTTCCAGATAAAAGAATGATGGATGGAAACCTCGGGTGAGAAGAATGGGTGAGAAGAGAATGCCCTCTCTCTTTCCTGCCTTGGCCTTTTATAGGCCTCAATCTCTTTCTCCTCTTCCCTATTTCACGTCGAGATAAGAACGGATCGAAGTGGGATGAGGCTTGATCTCCGGATGCGTTGGAGGTGCTGGCTTTGGTCCTGATGCTGGGAGGCTTCCATCCGGCTGGAACGCGCTGTGAACGCTGAAAGAGTCATCACCATTGGGAGGAAGTGATCCGGAAACAGGGGAAGCTGTGGACGATGCTGGATGCGTGATAACGATGGAGTTGATCCAGAACGAAAGGAAGGCACACATGACGTTGGGATTTACTGGGAGATATCCGTGAAAGGAGGGAATGGCAGCTGGGAGGAAATCTTTGGATGGAAGACGCGTACGGTGCTTGGATGCGGAGAGAGCTGGGATGCTCATCTGGCTGGGAGTGAGGCCATCCAAATGAGAAGAATCCGGAGAGGATGGGATCTGGGACTTGGAATGCGGAAAGGATGAAGTTGGGTATCCGGTTGGATGCGGGATGAAGATAGATCACGAACGCGATCCGGAGGGAGGCTAAGACGGGCTCTGGATTTGGTTCGGAAGAAGGATACGGCTGTTCTGGGATGCAGGGGATTTGGCTGAGATGAAGACACATGAAACAAGGGAGCTACGGATGAAGGGAAACAGATGTGATCTCATTGGAGCGGGAGATGCTGGGAAAATTCGGGATGCAGGGGATTAGGAAGACTTTGAATTTGATTTGCGGCTGGCTGGGGCAAACGGCTCTGTTCCTTGGTCGAGAGATCTGTTCGTGGACGTGGAGGGATCTAATGCAGTCGTGGGATACTGGGACTTATCACGGAAGAAGAAGAAGATCTTGCGGATGATGGAGAATGGGAATTCGGCTGAGAAGTTGAGAAAGAAACAGATGCGCTTGGGATGTTGATCCACCGGATACTCGGTCGCGGGAGAAGATCTGGGTTTATCACGAAAGAGGATCCGCAGACGATGGCTGGATGTGATTCGTGATGAAAAGAGATTGGGGTTGACTCTATTTCGAAGCTTAAACAGGGGAGGAAAGGGATGATGTGGAAGGACATGGCTGAGATGTGAATGGGTGTGGTCGGCTGGGATCCAACGTGGATGAGAAAAGTTTGTTCTATTCTTTGGACATGGGAGGGAAGAGTGCGTGGACACGGGTACCGCTACAAACGCGAAGGAAATTCGCATTGAGCTGAATTGTGGAAGAGAAGAGATATATGATAGATGTTGGACTGCTAGGATGGAAGCTTGATCCTTAGATGCAAGAGGTGCGTGTGGTTTGGGTTCAGATATCATCACAATTAGTTCGACTCGACCTGCACACATTAGACTCGACCAATAAAAAAAAAAATCAATCAAACTTGAATAATTTATTTAAAATGAAATGATGAAGGAAAATACATTTTCTCATATTCAAATTTAGAATATGTGTATGAAAATAATAATAAGTGCTATGTAAAATAGATTAATTTACGCATTATTTAGCACTTATCAGCCTCTCCACCGGGACTATAAATAACTTGGTCAGGTAACTTCTAAGGAACTTTTGGCTGGACCAAATTTACCCCACTCTAACTTGATCGTCGGAGGGCCTTTACCGGAAACACTGGTGAGGCTTTGTGCAGGTCTGCGACCGTCGCGCAGGAGGTGACTCTCATCTCCTTCTTCCAACAATCGGCGGCTCCCTCGACTCCACCGGCGTGGTCACCCTTGGGCCAAATTTAAACCTCAACATTTCTGACGCTAGAGAAAGGGCTTGAGCTGTGCCCACAAGGATAATGAGCCAGGGGGGCCCCAAACGCGTCGAGCAGCCAGGAATCAGTGCCCAACTGCTCTCTCCAAAGTCCACCCCCTACACCGCATGTGCCGGCAGACCAAACTTCTCAAATTCAGCCAGAACAGTTTTATTTGCTCGCCCAGCAAGTCCAAACTCTGGCTGTGGTTATTCAAACTCTTCATCCGGCCGGAATTTCATCAATCGCTGAACTCGACAGGAAAGTCGAGGAAGTGGGGCGACAAATCCAGATGCTTTGGGATCTGGTTGCGAAACTCCGCGAGGAGCGCTATCAATCGAGGAGCAGGTCCCCTCGGAAGTCTGGAAGATATGTCTCCACTGAAATTTTGAGGAGTATACTCCTCTCACGTCCTCCCGGACCGAGATCCTCACGAAAATTGAGGGTTGCGGCTACCTCCAATCTCCTTCGAAGATGCGACCATCCAAGTCACGGAAGCATTTGGGCAAATATTGTCGCTTCCATAGGGATCACAGCCACGGCACGGAGGATTGTTACCAGCTTCGTGATAAGATCGAAGTGATCGTCCGCCAAGGCCTCTTGAGCCGGTTTGTCGGTGGATCAATCGACAGAGCGCAACTCGATGGACAGACTTCGGGACCATCTGACGGAGTCGACGACAGACGCCTCGGCGTGGGTATTATCAACGCCCTGTCTATGTGTCTTATGCGTTAACGCCGCCATGGCCCCAAGGGGCCGAGAAGAGGCCACATTCACCAGCCCGGGGCTAGTGACCCCAGATGTAAATTACTCCCCTAAGAAAAGACCTTAGCCCTCTTCAAATCAGGGCTTTCTTCCTCCAGACTGTAATTTAATGAAGTTATCCTCCGGAATTTTCCCAAGGCATCTCTGAAGTGCCCTAGGAAGCTCGGCGCATGCTGGATGCACTGGCAGAACGAGTTATATGCCGATAAATTTTTAAAGTTGCCCCTAGAGCTTGCCTCGGGGCGCCCTGCAGGACTTAGTGAGAGCCCGAGGGCCTCGCAACTGCAGGTTCTATTTATAAAGTCGCCCCTGAAGCTTGCCTCTTAGTGCCCTGCAGGACTTAGCGAAAGCCCGAGGGCCTCACAACTGCAAGTTCTATTTATAAAGTCGCCCTTGGAGCTTACCTCAGGGTGCCCTATAAGACTTAGCGAGAGCCCGAGGGCCTCGTAAATGCAGGTTCTATTTATAAAGTCGCCCCTGGTGCTTGTCTCAGGGCACCCTGCAGGACTTAGCGAGAGCCCTAGGGCCTCGCAACTGCAAGTTCTATTTATAAAGTCGCCCCAGAAGCTTGCCTCGAGGTGCCCTACAGGACTTAGCGAGAGCCCGAGGGCCTCGCAACTGTAGGTTCTATTTATAAAGTTGACCTTGGAGCTTGCCTTGGGGTGTCCTGCATGACTTAGCGGAAGCTCGAGGGCTTCGCAACTGCAGGTTTTATTTATAAAGTCATCACTCGAGCTCGGCTCGGAATGCCCTGCGGCGTCAATGGGAAGCCAAGGAAGAGCACCCCCATCCGCAGGATTGTACAAGTACGCGTCTGATCTGAGTGGGGGGCATTTACAAAGTCATCCCTCGAGCTCGACTCGGGATGCCCTGTGGCGTCAACGGGGAGCCAAGGAAGAGCAACCCCATCCGCAGGATTCTACAAATACGCCTCAGATCTGAGTGGGGGGCATCTACAAAGTCATCCCTAGAGCTCGGCTCGGGATGCCTTGCGGCGTCAACAAGGAGCAATGGAAGAACACCCCCGTTCGCAGGATTCTACAAGTACGCCCCTGATCCGAGTGGAGGGCATCTACAAAGTCATCCCTTAAGCTCGGCTCAGGATGCCCTACGGCATCAACGGAGAGCCAAGGAAGAGCACCCCCGTCCGCAGGATTCCACAAGCACGCCTCCGATCCGAGTAGGAGGGCAATTGCGAGGTTTGTTTGAATCTTGCTACTATTGAGTGGATTTCTATTCTCGGGTAGATGCTTATCTCCAAGCTCATTATTATTTCCGAGCAGGCATTGTCCCTCGGGTGGATTTCTAATCTCGAGTTGGCTTTGGCCCTCGAGTGAATTTCTATTCTCAGGTAGATGCTTATCCCCGAGCTCATTATTATTCTCGAGCTGGCATTGTCCCTCGGGTGGATTTCTAATCTCGAGTTGGCTTTGGCTCTCGGGTGGATTTCTATTCTTGGGTAGATACTTATCCCCGAGCTCATTATTATTTCCGAGCTGGCATTATCCCTCGGGTAGATTTCTAATCTCGAGTTGCTTTGGCCCTCGAGTAGATTTCTATTCTCGGGTAGATGCTTATCCCCAAGATCATTATTATTCCCGAGTTGGCATTGTCTCTTGGGTGGATTTCTAACCTCAAGTTGGCTTTGGCCCTCGAGTGGATTTCTATTCTCGGGTAGATGTTTATCCCCAAGCTCATTATTATTCCCGAGTTGGCATTGTCCCTCGGGTGGATTTTTAATTTCGAGTTGGCTTTGGCCCTCGAGTGGATTTTTATTCTCGGGTAAATACTTATCCCCAAGCTCATTATTATTTCCGAGTTGGCATTGTCTCTCGGGTGGATTTCCAATCTCGAGTTGGCTTTGGCCCTTGAGTGGATTTCTATTCTCGGGTAGATGCTTATCCCCGAGCTCATATTATTTCCGAGTTGGCATTGTCCCTCGGGTAGATTTCTAATCTCGAGTTGGCTTTGGCCCTCGAGTGGATTTCTATTCTCAGGTAGATGCTTATCTCCGAGCTGGCATTATCTCTCGGGTAGATTTCTAATCTCGAGTTGGCTTTGGCCCTCGAGTAAATTTCTATTCTCGAATAGATACTTATCCCCAAGCTCATTATTATTCCCAAGCTGGCATTGTCCCTCGGGTAGATTTCTAATCTTGAGTTAGTTTTGGCCCTTGAGTGGATTTCTATTCTCGGATAAATGCTTATCCCCCAGCTCATTATTATTCTTGAGCCGACATTGTCCCTCGGGTGGATTTTAAATCTCGAGTTAGCTTTAGCCCTCGAGTGGATTTCTATTCTCGGGTAGATGCTTATCCTCGAGCTCATAATTATTCCCGAGCTGGCATTGTCCCTCGGGTGGATTTCTAACCTTGAGTTGGCTTTGGCCCTCGAGTGGATTTCTATTCTTGGGTAGATGCTTATCCCCGAGCTCATTAATTTCTCGAGCTGACATTGTCCCTCGGATGGATTTTTAATCTTGAATTGGCTTTGGCCCTCGAGTGGATTTCTATTCTCGGGTAGATGCTTATCCCCAAGCTCATTATTATTCCCGAGCTGGCATTGTCCCTCGGGTGGATTTCTAATCTCGAGTTGGCTTTAGCCCTCGAATGGATGTCTATTCTCGGGTAGATGCTTATCCCCGAGCTCATTATTATTTCCGAGCTGGCATTGTCCCTCAGGTGGATTTCTAATCTCGAGTTGGCTTTGGCCCTCGAGTGGATTCTATTCTCAGGTTGATGCTTATCCCCGAGCTCATTATTATTCCCGAGCTGGCATTGTCCCTCGGGTGGATTTCTAATCTCGAGTTGGCTTTGGCCCTCGAGTGGATTTCTATTTTCGGATAGATGCTTATCCTCGAGCTCATTATTATTCTCGAGCTAGCATTGTCCCTCGGGTGGATTTCTACTCTTGGGTAGATGCTTATCCCTGATCTGGCATTGTCCGTCGGATGGATTTTTAATCTCGAGTTGGCTTTGGCTCTCGAGTGAATTTCTATTCTCAGGTAGATGCTTATCCTCGAGCTCATTATTATTCCCGAGCTGGCATTGTCCCTCGGGTGGATTTTTAATCTCGAGTTGGCTTTGGCCCTCGAGTGGATTTCTATTCTCGGGTAGATGCTTATCCTCGAGCTCATTATTATTCCCGAGCTGGCATTGTCCCTTGGGTGGATTTTTAATCTCGAGTTAGCTTTGGCCTTCGAGTCGATTTCTATTCTCGGGTAGATACTTATCCTCGAGCTCATTATTATTTTCGAGCTGGCATTATCCCTCGGGTGGATTTTTAATCTCGAGTTGGCTTTGGCCCTCATGTAGATTTCTATTCTCGGGTAGATGCTTATTCCCAAGCTCATTATTATTCTCGAGCTGGCATTGTCCCTCGGGTGGATTTCTAATCTCGAGTTGGCTTTGGATCGTCCAGCCCATAGCTAAAAGGCCACCCAGTTTCGGCCCAATAAATACTAACGTCAACCGGTTGTATCCTCACTTCGGCCCAGAGTCCGCTCGACTTCGAACTCTGCCAAAAGCTCCACCAACTTCAGATATTCGTTGGCTCTCCCGACCAAGTTCGGGGTGTCTCCAGTATTCGCCGACCCGCCCCGACCAAGTTCTGGGCGCCTACTTCAATAGTACGCTCCGACCAAGTTCTCGGGGTGCTCCACCGAGCACACCTCGGAATCCGAAAAGCCGAGCTACTCTCGGCACCCGTCATACCGACCTCGTCAAATACATGATGCGATCTCTCAACGGGCTCGGCCTCGCCAACGACCATACCCATGTGCGCACCTGCACCCATCTACGTGGCCGTACGTTACAACACCATCGTGCCATGTCTCCATAGCCGGCCTTCAACAGTCAAAGAATAACACCATGACTGCTCTGGCCATACCCTACTGTGATTGTCAACATACTACCGTTCTCAAAAACGGGCAGTACTACAAGCCACCAACCAGACTAAGCGGTGCGCCATTCGGCTCAAAGCCATGCCCCCTCATGATGAGGGCTGACAGCACCTCTGCCACATAGGCCTCTCCACCGGAATTATAAATAACTCGGTCAGGTAACTTCTAAGAAACTTTTGGCTAGACCAAATTTACCCTACTCTAACTTGATCGTCGGAGGGCTCTCACCAGAAACACCGGTGAGGCTTTATGTAGGTCCGCGGCCGTCGCGCAGGAGGTAGCTCCCGTCTTCTTCTTCCAACAACTGGCATCTCCCTCGACTCTACCGACGTGGTCACCCTCGGGCCAAATTTGAACCACAACACCTAGTAAATGGAAATATGTAAGAAAACTCAAAATTATAAAAAAATAATCTAAAATATCTAAAATAACTTAAAAAGTTATCTAGACAAGTTAAAATTATCTAACTATTTCAAACATTTTTGTATATGTTAAAATCATCAAAACATGTTAGAAGTTATTTTAGGAAACAATAATAATAGAAAGGCGTCCGTTTTCTATGTAGAAATTATTTTAAGGCTGCACAAAAGAATTTTAGAAAAGATTCGAAGTCATCTATTTAGAGTTCTCACATATTTGAAGACGTTAGAAATATCGCCATACACTAAACTCTTCTTAACTACTGTAGAAAAAAAATATATTTGAAGCCATCTATTTAGAAATTTTTTTAAAAAAATTTATTTTAGAAAGTCTATTTCTCAATTATTTTAGGAAACATTTTCCTCCATGTAAAAATTTATTAATTATCTTAGGAGACGCAAAACTCTCCTTACTTTTTTGCCGAGACTATTAAGATATGCATAAATTATTTGAGGGATGCAGAAATTTTAGAAAATATTTGAAGCTATCATTTTGGAGTCCACACATCAAAAGCTATTAAAGATATTACCATGAGACTTTTCTTAATTATTTAAAAAAATTATAAAGGAATTTTTTTTTGAAGCCATCTATTTAGAAATTTCTTAGATGATTTTTTTTAGGAAGCCGGCTTCTTAATTATTTAGATAATATTTTCCTCCATGTAAAATCTATTAATTATTTTAGGAACATAGAAATTCTTCCTATTTATTTTATCATGCATATTTAAGAAATGCATAAATTATTCTAGGGATGCAAAAATTTTAAGGAATAATTTAAAATTGTCGATTGAAAATATATATTGAAAGCCATAAAAAATATCACCAGGCACTGGACTCTTTTTAATTATTTTTGAAAAAGTTAAGAGGAAATAATTATTTGAAGTGGTCCATTTAAAAATTTATCAGAGAAAATACCTGCTTCTTAATTATTTGAGGAAATATTTTCTTTCATGTGGAAAATTTTTAATTATTTTAGAATATGCAGAAAATTTATTAATTATTTTAGGAAATACGAAAAATCTTCTTAATTATTTTTCAAACCCTTTTTTGAGAAGAGTACCTTACTGAATCTAACATCTCTAGAGAGAGTAGAGAGAGAAATAAGAGAGAGAAAATAAGAGAGAAAGTGGGGGAAGAGAAAAAAAATAAGAGAAAAGAAGAGAAGAGAGAGAATCTAAATTCTCTCTTTCTCTCCAGCTTTTTTCTTCTTCTCTTCTTTGGTGAAATAGGGGAAACTCCTCCTTCCACTCCTCTTTTAATGGAGGACCATGAGGCCAAGCTGTGGTGGTGATTGCCAGCAGAAAGATTGATGGTCGGGACACCATGAATGGGCGCCAACGAGAGCTGGAAGCTGGCGGTGAGTCAATTGAAAAGAAAAAGAAATTGAATCAAAATAGAGAAAAAGAGTATCTGTATCTCGACAAAGATCAAGCGATAGCTGGCCAAAAACTAAACACCGTAGATTAAGAAAGAGCGGAGGAGGATTTCTTAAGGGATCTTTAGCATCTTGCCAATTTTTTGATGATGTTTGGCCATGACAGTGGAGAATGGCGTTCGGCGAAAACTTGAACCAATCGCCGACAAGCTCCAATCCTTGGCCAATACCTTCGATTGTGAGGTCGAGGGGTCTTCGATGATTTAAATAGAGCAAGATCGAGCTCCCGAGCTCTAATCAGCATCGGATTCCTTCGGTGAAGACAGAAGGAATCTTCGTCACATGTGTCATGCACGTGCGGCTCCCTTTGTTTCTTTTGGGCCGAAGCATGCTTCTAGGCCAGTCAAATGAACCTGACCAGTTTGGTATTAGGTTTTAAAAGGGTATGGGTATTACAAAAACTACATTAACTAGCCACGAATTATGCTTTTTAAATTTGCTCTTCCTATATGCTATTACCATGGTTCCTTGATAAAGGCCTTGCTATATCTAAAAATTAGAATCCAATTCTCAATTCCCAATCTTGTACAAAGATATCTGAGACTTTTTCTTTGGAGGGGAGGACCAAGTATGAAAAACTAGTAAGAGCCTTCATGGAATATTTTTCTTACTGAGAATGTAGTTGTATTCACCATTACTTGGGTAGGAATTTGAGACCTCTTAATTTATCATCGGTTTTCTGTTGAAATAATTATGCTAGAAATTAACAAGTTTGACTAGTACAAGTATTCCTCGCTTACATCTATTCATGAAAGCCTATTTGGCAAGTACAAGGCTTATTTCCAACCTTGTCCTAATTAGTCTCCCAACCGGATGCTACCTAGGAAAAAGAAAGAACATTGTCTGTTCAAGGAAAGATAGTTTGGAAAATGTTTCCATCTAAATTGTTATTTCAAAATATTAATGTTATTATTTGAAAGATTATTTTGGTAAATATTTCAAATCTAGAGTTGCTCAAGGTGGAATCTGTTGCTGGAAATTGGACCCGGGGGCTGCCGCGAAGCCAGGGGAAGGAGGAGCTCCGCTGCCGGAAGGGCGGACGGCGGTGCGCCGGCCGACTGCGTCCTCCGTGGGGATGAGAGAGCGGAGAAGAGTGCGTCCTGTCCTGTCCTGCAAAAAAGCCGGTGGCCGGTCTCTCCGGCGCCGGCCCTCCGATGCTTAAGTTAGAGGGGGCCAATATGTGGAGAGAGCAAGGAAGAGATATGCGGAGAAAATCAAGAGAATATTGTGTTCAATTGTGTCTGTGCTGTTTTCTTCCTTTTTTTCCGGTCCTCCTCCTCTTTCCTCCCAGGTTCCCTTTTATAGAAGGGCATTATGTTACCTGGGAGGTGACAGGGGAATTTGTCTTCTTTTGTGATAATTGGGCACGATTTGGCCCATTAATGGCGTAGTGGAGAATAAGGCCGAATCATACCGGAGTCAGGGAGTTGTCACGGTTGATCGGACCCGTTGGGGTGGTTGAACCGCCGGCCGTGGTGGGCCTGGGGTTCGTAGATGGCAGGCGCATTGATTGCCGAGTGGACCGGCGGTCAGGGAGAGCCATACGCTTTGATGGTTCAGTGATCCGGAGATCATCTTGAGCCGTGTTCATTTAATGACTGAGTGCATCGGAGGCCTGAGGGGGTCTCAGGCATTAATGATAGGTCGTGCCGAATACCTGCGGAGATCTCGTGCCTTGACGACTTAGGGATGGTGGCGGATTGTAGTGGAGTCATGTATCTAGTTGTCAGATCCTTTGGAGGGTTAGGCGGAGATTGGATATTTGGCTAAGGCATGGGCTCGGCAGGGTTGCCTTTCTGGTCGACGCTCTCTGGTCTCGGCCTTCTGGTCTCGGCTTTCTGGTCTCGGCCTTCTGGTCTCGGCTTTCTGGTCTCGGCCTTCTGGTCTCGGCTCTCTGGTCTCGGCCTTCTGGTCTCGGCTATCTGGTCTCGGCTCTCTGGTCTCGGCTCTCTGGTCTCGGCTCTCTGGTCTCGGCCTTCTGGTCTCGGCCGATGAGCTCGAGAGCGGAAGAGCCCGATCACTTGGATGAGCTCGAGAGCGGAAGAGCCCGATCACTTGGATGAGCTCGAGAGCGGAAGAGCCCGATCACTTACGATGAGCTCGAGAGCGGAAGAGCCCAATCACTTACGATGAGCTCGAGAGCGGAAGAGCCCAATCACTTGGATGAGCTCGAGAGCGGAAGAGCCCGATCACTTGGATGAGCTCGAGAGCGGAAGAGCCCGATCACTTGGATGAGCTCGAGAGCGGAAGAGCCCGATCACTTAGGATGAGCTCGAGAGCGGAAGAGCCCAATCACTTGGATGAGCTCGAGAGCGGAAGAGCCCAATCACTTAGGATGAGCTCGAGCTTGCTGACGGATTTGGGTGCTATAATTGCATTTGTGGGGTGGTCCATTTTTCCACCAACACTACCCCCCGACTTCCGAGTTCGAGCTGCCTTTTGGCTCGGACGAAGGTAGTAGTCCAGTCACTTACGATGAGCTCGAGAGCGGAAGAGCCCGATCACTTACGATGAGCTCGAGAGCGGAAGAGCCCAATCACTTACGATGAGCTCGAGAGCGGAAGAGCCCAATCACTTGTTGGTGGGATGCCCCTGGGTTGCAAGCTTTGGACGGCGGTAGCCAACGCCTGCACTTGCTGCACCAGGGCATCAAATTGTTCCGGTTGAACTTGAGGTGCTGGCTCAACCGGGGGTGGTGAGTTCCGAACGGAACATTCTGGGCTTGGTGGAGGACGTCGAGAGGCGTTGGAAGCCCCTTTGCTTCTCAGCTTCATGGTAGCGAACTCGGACCCTTCCTCTAGCGCCAACTGTTGCTGGAAATTGGACCCGGGGGCTGCCGCGAAGCCAGGGGAAGGAGGAGCTCCGCTGCCGGAAGGGCGGACGGCGGTGCGCCGGCCGACTGCGTCCTCCGTGGGGATGAGAGAGCGGAGAAGAGTGCGTCCTGTCCTGTCCTGCAAAAAAGCCGGTGGCCGGGCTCTCCGGCGCCGGCCCTCCGATGCTTAAGTTAGAGGGGGCCAATATGTGGAGAGAGCAAGGAAGAGATATGCGGAGAAAATCAAGAGAATATTGTGTTCAATTGTGTCTGTGCTGTTTTCTTCCTTTTTTTCCGGTCCTCCTCCTCTTTCCTCCCAGGTTTCCTTTTATAGAAGGGCATTATGTTACCTGGGAGGTGACAGGGGAATTTGTCTTCTTTTGTGATAATTGGGCACGATTTGGCCCATTAATGGCGTAGTGGAGAATAAGGCCGAATCATACCGGAGTCAGGGAGTTGTCACGGTTGATCGGACCCGTTGGGGTGGTTGAACCGCCGGCCGTGGTGGGCCTGGGGTTCGTAGATGGCAGGCGCATTGATTGCCGAGTGGATCGGCGGTCAGGGAGAGCCATACGCTTTGATGGTTCAGTGATCCGGAGATCATCTTGAGCCGTGTTCATTTAATGACTGAGTGCATCGGAGGCCTGAGGGGGCTCAGGCATTAATGATAGGTCGTGCCGAATACCTGCGGAGATCTCGTGCCTTGACGACTTAGGGATGGTGGCGGATTGTAGTGGAGTCATGTATCTAGTTGTCAGATCCTTTGGAGGGTTAGGCGGAGATTGGATATTTGGCTAAGGCATGGGCTCGGCGGGGTTGCCTTTCTGGTCGACGCTCTCTGGTCTCGGCCTTCTGGTCTCGGCTTTCTGGTCTCGGCCTTCTGGTCTCGGCCTTCTGGTCTCGGCTTTCTGGTCTCGGCCTTCTGGTCTCGGCTCTCTGGTCTCGGCTCTCTGGTCTCGGCCTTCTGGTCTCGGCCTTCTGGTCTCGGCTATCTGGTCTCGGCCTTCTGGTCTCGGCCTTCTGGTCTCGGCTCTCTGGTCTCGGCTCTCTGGTCTCGGCCTTCTGGTCTCGGCTCTCTGGTCTCGGCTCTCTGGTCTCGGCCTTCTGGTCTCGGCTCTCTGGTCTCGGCTCTCTGGTCTCGGCCTTCTGGTCTCGGCCGATGAGCTCGAGAGCGGAAGAGCCCGATCACTTGGATGAGCTCGAGAGCGGAAGAGCCCGATCACTTACGATGAGCTCGAGAGCGGAAAAGCCCAATCACTTACGATGAGCTCGAGAGCGGAAGAGCCCGATCACTTGGATGAGCTCGAGAGCGGAAGCTCGAGAGCGGAAGAGCCCAATCACTTACGATGAGCTCGAGAGCGGAAGAGCCCAATCACTTGGATGAGCTCGAGAGCGGAAGAGCCCGATCACTTGGATGAGCTCGAGAGCGGAAGAGCCCGATCACTTAGGATGAGCTCGAGAGCGGAAGAGCCCAATCACTTGGATGAGCTCGAGAGCGGAAGAGCCCAATCACTTAGGATGAGCTCGAGCTTGCTGACGGATTTGGGTGCTATTATTGCATTTGTGGGGTGGTCCATTTTTCCACCAACAGAATCTATGTGCCTAGTGTTCGAGTTATGGGTTAGTAGCTCAACCATGGATCAACCATGGGTCAATTCTTTGACCTGTGACATCGTAAGTATAATAAAATAAATAGATAAATAACAATAAACAGTAAAATTTTTGAAAATCTAAGAAATACTAATGAAAATTTTATAATAATAATATTTCTTTATTGCACACAAATTTTCTATATCATTGGAATGATGAAATCTCACAACTTATTTTTGCAAAATAAGTAAAATTATGTATATTTTTCTTTAAGATTTTTTATCCCATATTGAAAGAATTAATGCAAGAGAAGTTGCATTATGGCTTCTCCAACTAGTGGACTCTAGTCAGATCTATGGGCGTATAGGCATTTTACTATGCTAGACACTCGCGTCTTCTAATTTGATATTATCGTCAACTTTAGTTAAGAGGGGTATCATTATGATGGCCATTAGAGCACTACAGGAAAAAGAAACTATCCCGGTGCTTTTTTGGACCTTTAGCGATACTTTTAAGCGTTGGCTAAAGTACCGCCGATGCAAAGCCAAGCGTCGCCAAAGCGTCGGAGATACCAGAGTGGCAAAAGTTTTTGCCGACGCAGGAGAAAAGCGTCGGCAAAAACCAGGCTTTACCGGCGCTTATGTAGCGTCGGCGATAACCCGACGGACAATTTCGTCATGGGTTTCCTCCTGATTTTCCCCGACGCTTTATAGCGTCGCAAATGAGGAGAGGGGGCCAAGCGAGTGGTTGGGGGTTTATGTTTTCTAACGACGCTTATAAGCGTCGTCGTTTCGAAAAGTTTTAACGACGCTTCAGAGCGTCGTTGTTTTTTGAGATTTTTCGACGCTAGGAAAAAGCGTCGACAAAGGTTGGCGCTGAGCTAAACTTTACCGACGCTTTTTCCTAGAGTCGGAAAAAGACAGTCGGCAAAACCCATATTTGTTGTAGTCAAGATACCTTTATTAATTGCCTAAGCTAGCTATTTCTTTTACTTTCCTTCAGTTATTAATTAGAATCTTTTTCATTTACACCCTTGCATGCATGGTTCGCCGAACCGGCCCATACCGACCAGTTCAGGCTGTATCAGATCGGTCCGGCCAACTATCAGTATGGTGGAGCCATGGAAATCAGTACGGGCTGGTTCTGTGCCGAAGACGAAAAAGACGAAGAGAAGAAGAGAGAGCGTGGGAAGAGAGAGAGGGAGGAGACTTGTGGCCGCTATCAGAGAGCTGCAGAGGGGCGGGTTCACGGTCGTGGCTTTTTAATTTGGAGATTTTTAAGTGAAGTCGGTAAATCCGTTACCGACTTCACTTAAAAATTTCTAAATTTTTTAATTCGGAGATTTTTAAGTGAAGTCGGCACCTGATTTGCCGACTTCATTTAAAATTCTCAAATTAAAAAGCCGCGGCCTCGGCTTCCGCCGCGCCCCCGCGGGTTTCCCCTGCCCCCCTGCGGGCTCCACCGCCCCCGTGACCTCCGCCGCCTCTCTGTGGCTCTCCAATGGCGGCCGCAGGTCTCTTCCCTCTCCCTCTTTTCCGCGTTCTCTTTTGTTCTCTTCTTCTTCTCCAGCTCTGGCAGAAAAGAGCTAGCCGATTCTGGTACGAACCAGAACCATACTGGTCCGGTAGGCGACTGGTATGCCTACCGGTACCGATATGGCGAACCTTGCTTACAAGTATTTAAAATTGTCTATACTCTCGTAAATTAACTATTTGTGTGCATACCTTATAAATTATTATTTTTATATGTATAACCATATAAATATCAATAATTACATGCATATCCTTATAAATTATTTATTTGCTCGTTCTACATTAAACATTATACACACACGCACGCACGCCTAGCAAATTTACTATTTGTATGTATACTATGTAAATTATATTTTTCGCACATCTACCTATACTACGTTAAGGTTCTACAAATAAATAATTTATAAGGATATATAAATAATAATAATTTTCAAGGTTATATACATAAAAAGAAAAAAATTATAAGGATATATATATATATATATATATATATATATATATATATATATATATATATATATATATATATATATATATATATATGAAAATAGTAAATTTTCAGGATATTCATATATTTTCAAATGTTCACAATAGTATGCATGTAAAAGAATACTATTAATTATTGCAGGTGCTAAGAGGAGTGCCACTGAGCTAGCCATTGGATAAGCTAGAGTATTTTGACCAAACTATATACATACCCTTTCATTATTAATACTTTAAGAGTTAAGATGAGTGTCATTTCTCAAATCTTCCCTTTATCTACTAATAATCACTCGAGTTAAGAGAAGTATTATCGTGCTAGCCACTGTATAGGCCCGAGTTAAGAGGAGTGTGATCATTGTGTTAGCCTTTCCTTTATTTATTAATAACCATAAGAATCAGGGGGCTGCAATTGTGCTAGCCATTGGATAAGCCCGTTGGAAAAGCTTAGCTACAAGTTACATGACAAATTCTATAAATGGACCCTCTGTTCAGGTGCTCAATATCAAACATAGAATCTTATATTAATTACACCCACCCCACCCTCTAGCAAATTTACTATTTGTATGTATGCCATTATAAATTATTTCCATTTGCATGTCTATGTTTATAAAACTAAGGATATACATACAAAAGAAATAATTTATAAAAATATGCATGCATATATATATAGAAATAGTTTATATTTTGGCATATTGGAAAAAGATACAACTTATATAAAGGTATACATGCAAGTACAAAAGTTATGAGAATAGACATAT
The DNA here is from genome assembly GCF_009389715.1 of Phoenix dactylifera. Lineage (NCBI taxonomy): Eukaryota > Viridiplantae > Streptophyta > Magnoliopsida > Arecales > Arecaceae > Phoenix > Phoenix dactylifera. The sequence goes on from NW_024067804.1 coordinate 505,113, forward strand.
AATTTTAGATTTTTATAAAAGGTATACATGTAGAAAGAATAGTTTATAAGGGTATGCATACAAATAGTAAATTTGCAAGGACATTCAAAAAAATTTAAATATTTACAAGGGTACACATGAAAAAAAATCCTATTATTTATTATATGAGTTACGAATAGTGTTATTGTGCTGGATAAGCTATAAATGCTTTTCAATTATTAAAAACCGCAAGAGTTAAGAGGAGTGTCATTTTTCAAATATTTTCTTTATTTACTAATAATCAATAGAGTTAAGAGGAGTGTTATTGTACTAGCCACTATATAAGCCCGAGCTAAGAGAAGTGTGATCAATGCGTCAGCTTATCCTTCATTTATTGAAAACTATGATGAGTTAGAAAGAGTGTCATTGTGCTAGCCATTGGATAAGCTCGTTGGAAAAGCTTTGCTAAAAGTTACATGGACTAAATGCTATAAATAGATCCCCAGTTGAGGTGCTCAATATAGAACATAGCATATCATATTTTGAGACTACTTTACCATCTCTTCTATTTCTTACTCTAACATCTTTCCATATATATTCTACTATTTCTCCACTATTTTTCCCATCTTTTACTTTTTCTAAACTTTTATACTTGGCAACTGAAGCAATCCATCAAATCTTCACTTTCGACATGCTCATGCCGCATTTGGAGAGATCTAGAAAAAGCCAGAAACTTGTTTTATTTTGGGAGCATTAGTGTCATCTATCCTGCACGAGAGGTATAAAATAACATTCCCCATTTGTTTTACTTTCGAGTTTGAATTTATTAGTTTTTATATGATTTTTTCAGTCACATAAGTTTCTGATTACTTTTGATTTATTAGTATTTACCATCAACAATATGCATTTCTCTAGGCTTGAATTATTTGTTACGCTCATATGTATAAAAATTTGTAGAATTTGTTCTTTTTAATTGAAGTACAAAGTGTATTGATCATGCAAGGCACTGGAAAATGATGGTTCTTGACAAGAAAACACTTTGAATATTATTGAAAAGGAGAAGAAAAAGCATAACCAAAGAGAAACCCGCATTAAAAAAAACAAAATGAAAGAGATCAAAAGAGAGAAAAGCAATATTACATGCAAGTGTTTCTAACATTAATTTTCATCTTATCTAACTCTGTCAAGTTAAGTCATCCATTATTTATTAAGATCATATCAATCAATTGTGTTGATGTGGAGTGCATGGCTAGGAAAAATAATATACTATGTTTAATTGCCTACTATTATATTTATGGGACCATAGAGAGCCTAGTAAGGTACACCAATTTGGATTTTGGAGACACAAGCTTGAGAGGAAGGATGGGATATAGAAAGGTATTCCTGAAGAGATTTAAATGGAAAAAAGAAAAAAAAGAAAAGAAAGTAGTGGAAGCCCAAAATTTCAAATATCCTCATATATGAAATTAGGACGACTGATTTTTATTAATAATTATTTTTCTCAAAATAAAATAATTTAAAATCTTGACAATGGTTTTCTACCTAATTTCTTAGGAGTCATGCTATAGGGAGCTACTTATGTGAACCCCAAATGTTCATCTAGATACATTGCATTGCAGGATAAGTATGGTAAGCAAGAATTAACACATTATATACATGATTGATAGTTATTAAATTGCCAGCATAGTAATTGTGGATCTAGAAATTTTTTCTTCATTTACTAATAATCACTTGAGTTAAGAGGAGTATTATTGTGCTATCCACTGTATAGGCCCGAGTTAAGAGGAGTATGATCATTGTGTTAGCCTTTTCTTTGTTTATTAATAACTATAAGAATTAGGGGGATTGTAATTGTGCTAGCCATTGGATAAGCCCATTGGAAAAGCTTGGCTATGAGTTACATGACAAATTTTGTAAATGGACCCTCATTTAAGGTGCTCAATATCGAACATAGCATCTCATATTAATTACCACTCCCCTTCCCCTCTCCATCTAGTGAATTTGCATGTATACCATTATAAATTATTTTCATTTGCATGCCTACCTTCATAAAATTAAGGATATACATACAAAATAAATAATTTATAAGGATATGCATACATATATAGAAATAGTTTATATCGATATATTGGTAAAAGAAGGTATACATGCAAGTGCAAAATTTATGAGAGTATACATATAACTTTAGATTTTTTATAAAAGGTATACACGTAGAAAGAATAATTTATAAGGGTACACATATACAAATAGTAAATTTGCAAGGATGTTCACATAAATTCAAATATTTACAAAGGTACACATGTAATTTTTTTTTTATTTATTGTATGAGTTAAGAGGAGTATTATTGTTCTAGATAAGCTATAAATGCCTTTCAATTATTAAAAATTGCAAGAGTTAAGAGGAGTGTCATTTTTCAAATATTTTCTTTATTTACTAATAATCAATAGAGTTAAGAGGAGTGTTATTGTACTAGCCACTATATAAGCTCGAGCTAAGAGGAGTGTGATCAATGCATCATCTTATCCTTCATTTATTGAAAACTATGATGAGTTAGGAAGAGTGTCATTGTACTAGCCATTGGATAAGTTCGTTAGAAAAGCTTGGCCGGAAGTTATATGGACTAAATTGTATAAATAGATCCTCAATTGAGGTGCTAATATATAACATAGCATATCATATTTTGAGACTATTTTGCCTTCTTTTCAATTTCTTACTCCACCATCTTCACCATATATATTCTACTATTTCTCCACTATTTTCTACATCTTTTATCTTGTCTAAACTTTTATACTGGCAACTGAAGTAACCTATCAAATTCTCACTTTCCACGTGCTCATGCTGCATTTGGAGAGAGCTAGAAAAAGTTGGAAACTTGTTTTATTTTGGGGGCATTAGTGTCGTCTATCCTGCACAAGAGGTATAAAATAACATTTTCTATTTGTTTCGCTTTTGAGTTTGAATTTATTAGTTTTTATGTGATTTTTTTCAATCGTGTAAGTTCCGATGACTTTTGATTTATTGGTGTTAACCATCAACAATATGCATTTCTCTAGGCTTGGATTACTTGTTACGCTTATATGTATAGAGAATTGTAGAATTTGTTCTTTTTAATTGAAGTACAAAGTGTATTGATCATGCAATGCTTTGGAAAATGACAGTTCTTGACAAGAAACCACCTTGAATATTATTGAAAAGGATAAGAAAAGGCATAATCGAAGAGGAACCCAGATTAAAAAAAAACACAAAATGAAAGAGATCAAAAGAGAGAAAAGCAATATGACATGCAAGTGTTTCTAGCAATTTTCATCTCATCCAACTCTATCAAGTTAAATCACCCATTATTTATTAAGATCATATCAATCAATTGTTTTGATGTGGAGTGTATGGCTAGGGAAAATGATCTACTATGTTTAATTGCCTACTAATATATTTATGGGACCATAGAGAGACTAGTAGGGCACACCAACTTGGATTTTGGAGATACAAGCTTGAGAGGAAGGATGGGATATAGAAAGGTATTCCTAGAGAGACTTAAATGGAAAAAAAAGAAAAAAAGCAAAGAAACAAGTGGAAGCCCAAAATTTTTAATATCCTCATATAAGAAGTTAGGACAACCAATTTTTATTAATAATTATTTTTCTCAAAATAAAATAATTTAAAATCTTGACAATGGTTTTCTACTTTATCTCTTAGGAGTAATGCTATAGGGAGCTACTTATGTGAATCCCAAATATTCATCTAGATACACAGCATAATAAAATAAATATCGTAAGCAAGAATGAGCGCATTATACACATGATTGATGGTTATTAAACTACCAGCATAGTAATTGTGGGTCTAGAAATTTTTATGCTTCCACCAAATCGTCGTTGCGACCAGTGTTATCATCTTCATTGCACCACCACTGCAGCTGCTACCACTATTGTCGTCTCTTCTACCACATTGTAACTATTATTACCATTGCCTTCGCCACCACACCTTCTCTACCATACCTCTATCATGTCTTATGACCAAAACCACTATTGTTTCCACCGCCTTCGCCGCCACTATATTGTAGCCTCTACTAGAGCGTTCTCTCCCCCCACTAGTAACAGGGCCACTATTTTCGTTACCTTTGCAGCTAATTTATAATAGCCACCACCACCATAATTATATTTTTAAAATAATTAGTAATATCAAATATTTTTTATATTTAAAAATTTAAAAACATATATGAGCTTTCTATTTATTTATTCCTAAGAATAGAAAAATTAAGGTGATCCCAAATGACATGTCAACTATATGTTTTTAGCTTGTGCTATAATATTTTACATATAACCATACATCTACTTTCAATATTTATACAATAACACTTACTTTCTAGTGGTTGCACAAGGTCTATCAAGCTTAATTATGCAAGGCCAATTATTTGCTCTAAGTTTTTTAGATTTATACTATGACATTATGCAATTCACGATTTATTATGATCCTACTTATATTTATAATATTTTTATAGTAATAATCAGTGTCATATTACTTTAATAGTTGCATAGGATCTATACATCTTTGTACAATGTTTTTAATCCTCGTTATTAGTTTTCTTAACTTTTATTATGATATTCTTGTAGCCATAATAGGATTTCCTATGGAGGTGTATATTTTAATATATCTACAGTAACAATTAGTGGCAATACATGATCTTTAGAAAGTGTACAAGGTCTATACATAATTATATGAGGTCTATAGTTTTTTTTTTTTAGTTTTTGTAACTTGTATTTTGATATTTTGTGAACTATATGGTCCCTTATAAACTTATGTACATATTCATGCCTATACAATAATTATTAGTGTTAGTGCATGAATTTTAGTGATTGTACATGATCTATCCATTCTTGCACAAGATCTATTAATATTCTTTATTATTTTTAAAGTTTGTTTATTGTAATTTGTGGCTATACTGGGCCTCTTATAATCATACATGTATTTTAGCAATTATATAATAATGAATCTATATGTACTTATACAAGAATCACTAGTAATTGTTCTAAATTTTCTATACTTATACAACAATATTTTTTGGCCATTTTAAGGATCACAATAATTGTATATCATGAATATATATTCATAGAATAATAGTTAGCAATGATAAATGATTTTCAATGGTTGTACAAGGTTTATCTATACTATACAAGGGTTATAAATTTTATTATTGTTATTTTACTAAAAATAGAAGTTAATAATATAATAAATAGTTAATGATTTAAGATTTTTGCAAATATTGATGTTAACAAATTATTCACCTTTTTTTTCCTTACAAGGGAGGATCTTTTTTTAATTTTGCAAGAGGGAGAAGGTAATTATTTTTCTATTCAATGCTTCTTTAATTATTAAATTTTTATGTATTTTAGATTTATTAGCTTACCATTCTAATTAAGTTTTAGATTTCTTTATTTATTTTAGACAATTTATTTATTAGATTCTTCTTTTCAAGGTGGCGGCAGTCCCCGGGGGGAGGAGGGGGGCTGAATTCCTCTAAGAAATTGACCAGATTTCTTATATATCTCTTTTTATACTTAGATCTAGGGTGGAATTCATAGATCTAAGGACCTTACAAGAGGAAAGTTTTGACCACCCTATATGTCGAAAGTTTAATAATAATAATATTATTATTTTATATTAAAAATAGTTGTAAGTATTATATTCAATCAGCAGATAATGATTAAGATATTTGAGAATATTGACATAATCAAATCACTCAACGAGCTAAAGTGACAAGTAATGAGGACAAAGATTTGTTTCTCAATAGGAGAGAAGCCTTTTTAATATATATATATTCAAACTATCTACTGCAGGTGCAACTATGGCATTCACCACCCTCCTCGACTCATCAGTCATGGCTATGCCGGCTCCGCCTGCCGTCTCTATTCTCCCCATCCTCGCCCTACTCTTCGTCGCCTCCCTCTCATTCTTCTTTTTACGTCGCCGAGCTTGGGATCGTGCCGCGCCTCCCAAGGGGCGGCGCCTACCTCCCGGCCCGGCCCCTTGGCCGATCGTGGGCAGCCTCCCCACAATGCTCCGCCACAAGCCCCCCTTCCGATGGATCCTGGGCGTCGCAGAAGGCAAGGATATTATCTGCATCCGGCTTGGTGGCGTGCATGTAGTTGTCGTCAACTCCCCCGATCTCGGCCTCGAGTTCCTCAGGAAGCACGACGCGACCTTTGCATCCCGGCCCCTCACCATGTCCTCCGGGCACTTGGGCCGGGGGTTCGTCTCCGTCGGCGTCGCTCCGTGGGGCGAGCAATGGAAGAAGATGAGGAGAGTTGTGGCATCCGAGCTTGTCAGTCTGTCGAGGCTCCGCTGGCAATCAAGTGCACGTAATGAGGAGGCCGATCACGTTGTCAAGTACGTATACAACTTGTGCAAGGCGGGTGTGGCTACGATAGCCCTCAGGCCCGTGGCACGATACTACTGTGGCAACGTTGTAAGAAGGATGGTTTTTGGAGTGAGGCATTTTGGGGAGGGTGGCGAATATGGAGGGCCTGGCAAGGAGGAGGTTGAGTACATGGAGACCGTATTCACGGTGTTATCGTTGATCTTTGCCTTGTATGCACCGGATTTCATGCCATCCTTGAGGTGGCTGGACGTGGGCGGGCATGAGAAGATGATGAAGGAGGCCATGAGTCTGATATATAAGTTTCATGATCCTATAATCGAGGAGAGGATGGAGAGGTGGAGGGGTGGAAAGGAGACAGAGGTCGGAGGGAAGAAGAGGGAAGTGAAAGACCTCCTTGATATTCTGATCACACTGAAGGATAATGAAGGGCGTCCTTTACTCACAGCCGAGGAGATCAAGGCTCAAATCTCGGTAAGGTCCTAAACAATCATACCCTGTACTCCAAGGTTTCGGTCAGCTCATGGTGCAGCTTTTTAGCGTGCAAATAACACTGTTTTTTTTTTTTTTTTTTGCAAATAACACTGTTTGCTAACGAATTCCGTCATGTAGCTACCTTTAGTCTTGACTAGAACGTAGTTAATTACTTCTGCTTGATCTGTAGACTTTGGCACTAAAAATAAATCATGTTAAATTCATGTTCACTCATCAGTTCTGGTCTGCAGGGCTTGTTAATTTGGACCCGGTTTGTAACATCTCATTCAGGTTAAGACGTGTGCACGCACCGGCATGTACACATGGCAAAGGAGAGGGAGAGAGAGATAGATAGATAGATAGATAGATAGATAGATAGAGAAAGAGAGAGAGAGGGAGCACCTGAATGAGTAAATGTATGGAACTAACTTGAGTGAATGAAAGATCAACTCCGGACAAGGAAGAACCGAGCAAGCATGCATGTTATGTACACATGACACCAATTCAATCACTGGAACTCCATTTCACCACTTGATTTTGTTAAAATCTCGATTTTAGTTTGGATGTAACATCACTGAGTTTAACCTCTGCAGGAGTTGTTGTTTGCATCTGTAGACAACCCATCCAACGTTGCGGAATGGGGTCTGGCCGAGCTTCTGAACCAACCCAGGCTCCTCCAAAAAGCCATGGACGAGTTGGACCGGGTGGTCGGGAAGGATCGACTGGTCCAAGAGTCTGACATCGCCCAACTTCCTTACATCAAGGCGTGTGCTCGTGAAGTCCTCCGCCTCCACCCGGTTTCACCCTTCAACCTCCCCCATGAACCAATCGAAGACGCCACCGTCGCCGGCTACTTCATCCCCAAAGGAAGCCGAATTCTGCTGAGCCGGGTCGGGCTTGGTCGGAACCCCAAGGTTTGGGATGACCCGCTCCGATTCGATCCAGACCGGCATATGACGGATGGGCCGGTCGAGGTGGACCTTGCTGAGCCGGAACTCCGGTTCATCTCGTTCAGTATTGGACGTCGATCGTGCATGGGGGCGCCGCTAGGGAGTGCGATGACTGTTATGCTATTGGCTAGGCTTCTCCAGGCATTTGATTGGGGTTTGCCACCGGGGAAGTCCAATATCGACCTCTCAGAGGAGAAAAATAGCCTCTTGATGATGAAACCTCTGCGTGTTTGTGCAAGGCCTCGCCTTTTATTGCTTGAAAACCTTTAAGGAGATGACTTTGTTAAAATAAGTTTGTTGACAGTAACTTTTCAGCCGCATAACAAAGATCCATAATTTGAGAAACTGTTTTAACAATTTAAATTTAAATTTTGATATTAACATTGATATGTGCAAAATTTGTCATCCTTTCTATTATACTTTTTCTTTTCTCTTCCAAAGATTTGAGTGTTTATCTTTATTCTTTACTATTTCGTATTGGTATATTTTTCCCAAGATGGAATGTTGCACCCTAGATGGCGAAAGTCCAGTTGCCCAAAGCATCACTAGCTTACGCTCTGACTTGAGCAGCATGGGGCATGTGGAATCCCGTGTGAATTAGCAAGGACCACATTGCAAGGCTAAATACTCCTAAGTGACCGATAGTAAAGTAGTACCGTGAGGAAAAGGTGAAAAGTGTTGCGAATTGTATCCTAAATGTCAATCGTCAGTATGTTGATGATTGAATTTTGTAAATGAATTGACAAATCAATAAAGTCTTTTTTTTTGGCATTATTCATCATTTTACATCTTCAAATGAACTCTTATATGATGAAGTCCTTAAGACTTATTAATGATAAAGGAGGATTTATCTTCGAGTCCTTAAACTAGTTCGCGACCAAATGATATGTTGTTACAAGGACGACAGCATTATCGAGATAGGTCATTGTGTGACATATACGTTGGTTGTCCTCTTAACCAAGCAGTGTGGAGACACTGGTATACCACACAGGTGAAGTGTAGGAGTACATTTCACTGAATGTGACCAATTCCGAAACGCTCTACTGTCAAAAAATGTTCCGAGTGGATATAGGTATAAGTTTGGCCCTCTAACCTGAGACCGCAACCTGTGACTAGCAATTGTACTTTGGTACCGGACTACCTGAATTTCTAATTCAGTGACGGAAGGTCATTGGATGCAGTCAAGTACTTGCGTAGTCAGTTATGAGTCGGGATGAAATTGACCCCTCCTGGAAATAGGAGATAATGTCTTGTGATGAATTTAGCAAAACCTTGGCCAGAATAATTTCAGTGAGGAGTCACGGGATATCTAAAGTTAATCACATAATGGATGTACTAATTATAGGGTTGACAGTGAGCTCTAAGTCATCCTGGCATTAGGAGTCAAAGGGATTGAATTATATAGTAACCATAGTTTAGGGTTCCAGAATGTTTGCTTCGCATATATTCGACCTATCCAAACGTTAGGTACCATTGCTAGATGGTCACATCGATTAGTGTAGGAAGTCGTTCCTGTTGGGAATTGTATCCTAAATGTCAATCGTCGGCATGTTGATGATTAAATTTTGTAAATGAATTGACAAATCAATAAAGTATTTTTTGGCATTATTCATCATTTTACATCTTCAAATGGACTCTTATATGATGAAGTCCTTAGGACTTATTAATGATAAAGGAGGATTTATCTTCGAGTCTTTAAACAAGTTCGCGACCAAATGATATGTTGTTACAAGGACGACAGCATTATCGAGATTAGGTCGTTGTGTGACATATACGTTGGTTGTCCTCTTAACCAAGGAGTATAGAGATACCGGTATGCCATACAGGTGAAGTGTAGGAGTACATTTCACTGAACGTGACCAATTTCGTAACGCTTTACTGTCAAGAGATGTTCCGAGTGGATATGGGTATAAGTTTGGCCCTCTGACCTGAGACCGCAACCTGTGACTAGCAAGCAACTCATTGTACTTTGGTACCGGATTACCTGAATTTCTAATTCAGTGACGGAAGGTCACTGGGTGCAGTCAAGTACTTGCGTAGTCAGTTATGAGTCGAGATGGAATTGACCCCTTCTAAAAACAGGAGATAATGTCTTGTAATTAATTTAGCAAAACCTTGGTCAGGGTAATCCCAGTGAGGAGTCACGAGATATCTAAAGTTAATCACATAATGGATGTACTAATTATAGGGTTGACAATGAGCTCTAAGTCATCCTGGCATTAGGAGTCAAAGGGATTGAATTATACAGTAACCATAATTCAGGGTTCCAGAATATTTGTTTCGCATATATTCGGCCTATCCGGATGTCGGGTACTATTGTTAGATGGTCACATCGATTAGTATAGGAAGTCGTTCCTATACTACCGGCTTAGGTTCGAACCTATGAGGTCACACGCATAGAAGATTCCTGATTGATCAAGAAGGCTGATAAATAATTAAGAATCATTCAGGGGTAATTTGGTCAATTCGATTGACAAATTATCTTATAAAATAATTAAAGTAATTATCGGAGGATTAATTAGTAATTAGATTGCTAATGAACTCAATTGGATTGAGTAATTAGACTAAGGATGAGCCAAATTAAATTAGATTCAATTCTGGGCTCAATCAGGATTTTGATCTGATTGGATTAGGTCTGAATCAAGAGGACTTAGGTTGACCAAATTAAATTAGATTAAATTTGTACTTAACTAGAGATTGACCTAATTGGATTAGGTTCAACCCATGGTAATTGGATCATTCTAATTGTTAGGATTTAATTAAATTAAATGGGTTTAATCTGAAACTGTTAGGATCTTGAAATCCACTTGTCACATATCTATGCAAGGCGCCATAAATTGATTTTTAATATGATTAAAAATTAATTTAATTTATTTAATGGTGCCATGGGACACTTGGCAATATCAGGGACCTCTTTCATCATTAGATGGGTCGAAATGGAGAGATAAATTCATGAAAAGAATTGGATAAGATCAAATTCTCTCTCTTCATGACATATGTCATCCTTATCTTTATCTCACTTCTAATTAAGGTTGAATTTCGAATTTAATCACCACAAAATAACCACGTGACCCTCTAATCTGATTGGGGGCATGGGAATTTTGAAATTGAAAGAGGGAAGCGGCAACATGATGAATGGTTTAGATTAGATCAAGCTTCATCATGTAATGGCACATGAACTTGAATTTTGAATTCAAAATTCAAAACCCCACAAAATCCTCCACAAATATGGGATGGTTAGCATGAAGTTAGAGGGGATAGCAACATTAAAAGGACCTCCATCAGCTGGTGGTCGAATTCAAGGAAAAAAGAGAGAAAAAGAAAAAGAAAAAAGGGAAAAGAAAAGAGAGGAACCCTAGTTCATGCATGGAAAAATTATGCATTCAATCTAGCCGATTTCTTCCTCCTCTAAGTCCATCGTGCCATTAGTGTTAGGGGTCCCTGATAAGAGTCTTTAGATCAGATCTAAGTTCTCTTCAATCCCTCCAAACCTTTTCTCCAAGTTCTTCCAAGAAGGCGGTTCAAAAGTTGATAGCGTTGGGAAGATCAAATTTCAGCCTCAAAAAATTCTGCGCAATCTAGTACTTCCGCAGGATTGGATCTCTTCAGGAACTTCGCGTAAACTTCTCGTAGAGGCCATTCGTGTGCGTGGCTGCGAAGTCGAGGATCAGATCCACAAGTTTCATCCATCATAAAAGGTATTAATCCTACATTAATCTTTTATTTGGTGTCAAGATCTAGATCCGATTCTCCGAGGTTTTACCCTCTTTTGGGGCTCCTCACGGAGATATCTCTATTGGGGTATGTGGAGACCATTGGTGATGAAGAGAATTGAATGAGAATCAATTCTGTATAGTTCTGTCTAGCGGACTGTCAGAGTCGACTCGAGCTACAGTTGAGTCGACTCGGGAACAGTCGAGTCGACTCGAGGTCTGTCGAGTCGACCCGGGAGGAGAAAAGCCGAAAAACCATGTTTCTGTCTGGACTGTCAGAGTCGACTCGAGCTACAGTCGAGTCGACTCGAAGCATCGTCGAGTCGACTCGAGCCACAGTCGAGTCGACCCGAGATCGTGCCAGTTATACTGAAAGTTGTCCAGACGTGCTCGAGTCGACTCAAACTAAAGTCGAGTCGACTCGAGCTCGCAGGAAATCATACGGACGAGTTTTCTTTGGTGTTTTTGGTGGCGTTTCGACGACTATGATCATCTGAAGGTCTTGAGACTATATATAGGACTCATAAGAGCCCTAGGGTATGAGAGATTGCCGTATATTTGAGAGAGACTCTTGTTTGTGAGGCTAGGGTTCTAGAGAAGAAGAGGATTGGGATCCTACTTCTTGTGCAAAGGGAATTCTGTGTGAATCTCTTGTAGATCGATCGCTTGTGATCGTTCTGGTGTGTGCTATCTCTGTAATCTGTTCATCCTAGTTGAGATTTGGAGCGGTGGAGGACGTAGGCTACTTGTAGCCGAACCTCGTTACATCTTTGTGTTTGCTTTGCTATTTTCTTCCTTCTTCTTTCTTTGATCTTTGATAATCTGCTGCGGTGCTCAAGTGTTTTACCCTACTGATACCAGGGATAATCTTTTGCCCTTCGCAGCGGAAGCGAAGTGGTGATCCTTGAGTCCGGTGTCGAGGGAGCGAGAGAGTGCTTATCCATTCGTTTCTCTCTTTGCTTGTCCGACGTCGGTGGCAGTGCCGGTGTGAGTGGGTTCCGGCGCGGGCGCTGACGACAAGTGGTATCAGAGCTATTGGTATTTTGTGATGGCGGATAAAGGAAAGTTGCGAATTGAGAAGTTCAATGGCACGAACTTCGGATTTTGGAAGATGCAAATAGAGGATTACCTTTACCAGAAGGATCTCTATTTACCTCTTGGAGGTAGAGCGAAGAAACCAGAGAAGATGTCCGATGAAGACTGGGAGGTCCTCGATCGGAAGACGCTCGGCACCATTAGATTGTCACTTGCATCCCAAGTGGCATTCAACATCAAAAACGAGAAGACGACAATGGAGTTGATGGCAACATTGTCGCGGATGTACGAGAAACCCTCAGCATCAAACAAGGTATTTCTCATGAAGAGGTTGTTTAATCTTCGTATGAAAAATGGCGGCAGCATAGCAGAATACCTCAACGAATTCAATGGACTCACGGCCCAGTTGGAGTCAGTGGAGATTAGTTTTGACGATGAGATTCGGGCATTGCTAATCCTCTCCGGATTGTCTGATAGCTGGGAGGGCCTGGTGATGGCGGTGAGCAACTCTTCGGCGACGGAGAAGTTGATCTTTGATGACATTGTGGGAGTACTTCTGAGTGAGGAAGCAAGAAGAAAATCTTCTGGAGCTATGGAGTCGTCTGGAAGTGTACTAAACACCTCTGACCGGGGAAGACAAAAGAAGGACGGTCGATTTCGAAGCGACTCGAAGTCGAGATCCAGCAGGTCTCGAGCACCTCAGAACAAGGGAGTGAAGTGCTGGAACTGCGGGAAGACAGGGCACTTTAGGAGGGACTGCAAATCTCCTAAAGGAAAGCAAGGCGACTACACCGAAGGAGTCAGCAAGGATCTGGCAAATCTTGCTGAAGACGGTGACATGGATGCCCTCGTTCTATCTTTATCTACCGGTGACGAGTCTTGGGTGATAGACTCGAGCGCGTCTTTCCATGCTACATCCCAACGGAAGCTTCTTGGAGGATATGAGAATGGAGACTTCGGCAATGTCTACCTAGGGGATGGAGAGCCTTGCACCATACAAGGAAGGGGAAGCGCGGAAGTGAAGTTGATTTTTGGATCTTCACTTGAGCTTGAGGACGTACGGCACGTGCCTCAACTGCAGAGGAATCTGATTTCTGTTGGACAGTTGGCGAGCCAGGGGTACAAGACTACTTTCACAGCTGATCAGTGGAAGATATCCAAGGGTTCGTTGAGGGTGGCTAGTGGCAAGAAGGTTGGGACACTTTATGTCGCCAACGGCACGGAGAACTCTATTGGAGTTGCTGCAGCAGATGTGGACGCCAAGTTATGGCATTGTAGACTTGGGCACATGAGTTATCAGGGACTGGAGGTGATGCACCAGTTGGGAAAGCTGCAGGGTCTCAGGAGTGTTGAGATGGACTTCTGTGAGGATTGTGTTCTCGGAAAGCAGAAGCGTGTTTCATTCAACAAAGAAGGTAAACCTCGGAAGCAAGAAAAGCTAGATCTCGTGCACACGAACGTGTGGGGGCCTGCACCAGTTTCTTCCATTGGTGGATCTCAGTACTATGTTACTTTTATTGATGATGCTACTAGGAAGCTTTGGGTGTTCTTCTTGAAGCACAAGTCAGAGGTATTTGGGGTCTTCAAGAGATGGCAGGCGATGGTAGAACTCGAGATAGGAAAGAGGTTGAAATGCCTGAGATCGGACAACGGTGGTGAGTATTGTAGCAGGGAGTTTGAGGACTACTGTGCAGATGCTGGGATCGTCAGGCAGAGGACAGTTCCAGGGACACCACAACAAAATGGAGTTGCTGAAAGGATGAACAGAACAATTAATGAGCGTGCCAAGAGCATGAGGATACATGCTGGATTGCCACAGCAGTTTTGGGCGGAAGCAGTTAACACTGCTGCCTACTTGATCAACAGAGGGCCATCAAAGAAACTTGAATTTGGGATTCCTGAGGAAGCATGGACAGCGAAGAAGATTGATTTGGCGCACTTACGAGTATTCGGTTGTACTAGCTATGTCCATGTTGATTCCAGTCAAAGAAGCAAACTAGACGCCAAATCAAGAAAGTGCATTTTCGTTGGATACGGAGGTCAACTGTTTGGGTACCGGCTTTGGGATCCCGAACACAGGAAGATCATTCGTAGTAATGATGTGGTATTCAATGAGAAAATGCAGCAGAGCTATGAATCAGAAACAAAACCTGTTGAGCCGTGTTTTGTGGATCCTGAAGAGGAGTCTACAAATTCTGGTCATAAGACTCAGTCAGAGCAAGAACCTGAAGCATTGGCACCCCCTCCACAACTAAGAAGGTCCACTCGTAGTACTCATGGGAAGCCTCCTCAAAGGTATGATGGGACTCTTAGTTATTTGCTGCTCACAGATAATGGCGAACCTGAATGCTTCACGGAGGCATTGGAGGTTGATACCAGGAAGGAGTGGGAGTTGGCCATGGATGATGAGATGAAGTCATTGGAGCAGAATCAAACGTGGGATTTGGTGGATCTGTCCAAGGGGAAGAAAGCACTGTCAAACAAATGGGTTTACAGGCTGAAGGAAGAGCAGGGTGGGAAAAAGCGGTACAAGGCCAGGCTGGTTGTAAAAGGATTTCAGCAGAGAGCAGGTATCGACTTCATAGAGATTTTTTCTCCTGTAGTCAAGATGAGTTCTATTCGAGCGGTGCTGAGCCTGGTGGCAGTAGAGGATCTTCACTTAGAGCAGCTTGATGTGAAGACGGCCTTTCTCCACGGAGATCTCGATGAGGAGATATATATGCAGCAGCCGGAGGGATACATTGCAGCTGGCACGGGTGACTTAGTCTGCAAATTAAAGAAAAGCCTCTATGGTTTGAAACAGGCACCCATACAATGGTATCTCAAGTTCGATAGTTACATGCTTGAGATAGGATACAGGAGATGTCAGGAGGATCACTGTTGCTACTTCCGGGACTTCGGTACATCTTACATTATCTTGCTATTGTATGTTGATGACATGTTAGTTGCAGGAGCTAGCATGCATGAGATTGCAAAATTGAAGCTGAAGCTGTCAAGAAAATTTGCAATGAAGGATCTAGGAGCAGCGAAACAGATTCTTGGGATGCGGATCAGCAGAGATAGGTCTAAACATATCCTCAGACTATCTCAGGCGGAGTACATCAGCCGAGTACTCAGGAGATTCTGCATGGAGGGTGCCAAACCTGTTGGCACACCGCTGGGTGCCCACTTTAAGCTTTCAAAAGGGCAAAGTCCGAAGATGCGGGTGGAGGAGCTCAATATGTCAAAAATCCCGTATGCATCGGTGGTGGGGAGCTTGATGTACGCTATGGTGTGTACGAGACCAGACATTGCTCAAGCAGTGGGAGTTGTGAGTCGCTTTATGAGCTGCCCAAGCTTGGAGCATTGGCGCGCGGTCAAATGGATACTAAGGTATCTGAGAGGCACTGAGCACATGTCATTGTGCTATGCAGGTTCTGAGATCCGGTTACAGGGCTCTGTGGACTCAGACATGGCAGGTGTAATAACCCCAAAATATTTTTTTTTTTTTTATATAAAAAAGGATAGAATAGTCATTTAAAATTGATATGAGGGGTAAAATTGGAAGGAATCAAAAGATAATGGCATAGTTGTAGATATGTTGAAGTGTTAGGGGCAAAATGGGAATTTAATAATATTAAACAAAGGTGAATAGTGCTTTGATTTGACTTAAATGGGGGTTGTCTGGCGGTGGGTTGGCTGAGAAGAGGGAATTGAGACAGAGAGGGAGAGGAGGTCTCAGGCGTGGAAACACAGAGAGAGGGAAAAAGAGAAGAAGAAGAAAAAAGAAGAAGAAGAAGAAGAAAGAGGGAGGGGATTCGAGGTGCAAGGAAGCTCCGGTTGCGCTGCCAGCTGAAGGAAAAAGTGTAGATCTCCTTCCCTTCTACGCAAGGACTCAAGTTTCACAAGAAGAAAAAGGTAAATATCCGTCCCTATCTAGTCTTTTGATGACATTAGGCTATACAAAGGGTGGATATAGTCTAGAGGGGTCGGATAAGGGTTGTAGAGGTGGTTAAAAGAGGAAGAATCGGATTTTAACAAATTTTTCCGGCACTACGGAAAAACTGTGTCGAAGTCCCAACTTCGGCGAATTATTTAGGGGGTCAAACGGACTCCGATGATGATGCATGTTATCTCTTTGGAATCCTCTATGAGTGTAGAATGTTAGGTAAAAAATTTCATCAAATTTGGAGTCCTGGAAGTGGATCAAAACCGGGATGAAGTAACCCACTGTCAGTTCGGGTTACTGTTCATCCGGGTGGAAAAATAAGGGATTTCATGCCATAATAGGGTATTAAGCCTAGATTAGGCTAAGGGAGACCTTGTACTCATGCAAGGGAGTCCCTAATACACATAAATGATGAGTTAATTAATAGAAAAAGAAAAAGAGAAAGAAAAGAAAAGATTTAGGGAACGGGGGAGTTGAATCAATTAAAGTTCCCTATATTATAATTGGCACGTAGATTATGACCTTGATACAAGACTAAATGTATGGTAAATGCATGTCACAGTTGGGCAAGAAGCTAGGGAACGAGAGGAAGAAGTTCCCCACTGCCTGCTGTAGAATTCTAGAGGCGTATCGAGGCCGTGCCGGATTGGCAGGTGAGTGGGAGTCATGTACTTTGCACCATGAGCATCCTTAATTCATTTTCATGAATGTCGCCAAGTGTGAATTGATTCTACTTGAGCATATTGATTGATATTGTAGTAGATTCCTCTATAATCTTGATTCTCCATGCTTGATTATTCTATACATGCATTTGAGGGAACATTGAGAGGAATTACGAGGGGTTGATGAGTAATCAAATTGATTCCGAATTGTGAAATGATTTCTTTTGTAAATTGATTTCATTTCCTCTATTTTAAAGACTTGTGAGTCGTAGCTTGATTATACTCTTTTATGAGTAATTAAATTGGTTCCAAATTGTGAAATAACTTCTTTTGTAAATTGATTTCATTTCCTCCATTTCAAAGATTTGTAGAGCCTTTTCAGTGGTATATTGAGTTGCATTGCACACCCTTGACCCCTCACTCCCAACCCTAATGTTAGTTTATGATTGGGTCGGAGTCGAGTGAGTGGTAGTCTTAATTATGCTCCTTTTTAGTAGAGTATTGGGAGGGTGCATTATGGCATTTATGCATGGCTTGGCAATATCTGCAGGACACCTATAGTCGATGGGGGTTGAACATCGGCCTTTGTGCACATAGTAGCCTTCTGGGTGGGCGGAGCCCAGTCCCTTCCTAGGGGGGACACGGCCCTAGGCGTAGGATCGGCCGGTCCTACGACTTATATTCTGCTTGCCGCCGGGCATAGTAAGACCCCGCGAGGTGCAGTATGGCTTTCCGCGGATGTAGAATTCCCGCGAGGTGCCGTTTAGTATGTAGATGTGAGATGGATTTCTGTTCTGGATACTGGCCGGCATTTATATGATCAGTGTGGTGTCTTATCCTGCATATGCATGTGACAGTAGGGAGTTGTTGCTGGTTCGCCTGGGGCGTAAAACCCACCTCCCGATAGCTGTCTAGCATTTATGTTATCGGTATGGTGTCTTATCCTGCATATGCATGTGACAGTAGGGAGTTGTTGCTGGTTCGCCTGGGGCGTAAAACCCACCTCCCGACAGCTGTCTAGCATTTATGTTATCGGTATGGTGTCTTATCCTGCATATGCATGTGACAGTAGGGAGTTGTTGCTGGTTCGCCTGGGGCGTAAAACCCACCTTCCGACAGCTGTCTAGTGATGATTTACATATTGGTGTGGTGTCATATTCGATGTATGCATATGGCAGTAGGGAGTTGTTGCTGGTTCGCCTGGGGCGTAAAACCCACCTCCCGATAGCTGTCTTGTTGATGATTCAGCCTATTGACACCTGATTTATATGATTCAGTACTATGACCTGTTGAACATATTCATGAGTAGCATATATGTTGACTTGATTATTCCATATATGCTTCAGATGAGTTGATATTGATTGTGGTGATATTGATGATTTACTCCATATTCTTTATGTTGAGTTCATGTTCATCTTGTTATTGATCTTGAGATTTTACCTCGAGCCATGATTATATCTTGTCTCATGTGCATAGTACTCTCTACTCCACTCACTGAGTATTTATATACTCACTCCCCAGTTTGGTGTTTTTGATTGCAGGGCAGGTATTGTATAGAGAAGAGCAGGGTTAGAGATTGCCTGCTAGCTGTGCCGCTCCATAGTATAGTATAGTATAATGTAGATAGAGGTTTATCCCCTTTTGGTGTATTATAAACCTTCTGTTGTATTTAGTGTATAGTTACAGTCATAGATCCTGTTGTGGATATGGGTTTGACCATGGATGGATGGGAACCAGATTTTTATACAGTTGAGTTATATGCCTGTGATGATGTATTGATGTATATTGTCCAGGTTCGTTATGTGACAGGTTATGTGATTGCTGCTCTGACAGGTAGCGTTGTTGTATGTAATGAGATAATCCTGACAGGTCACCATAGAAAAGGTGATCATTTTGTGCATGCATCATGCCAAAATTTTCAGAATTTATTGATGATTGATAGGTAGTAGGGTTCTACGTGGTGGCTGGTGGCCTTATGCCTACCCGCACCCTAGGACCGTCGCGGCGGCCCGCCGGGAATGGGGCGGGGGTCGTGACAAAGCTTGGTATCAGAGCAAAGGTTAAGAAGAGTCCTGTCAGAGCAATAGAGTGAGTCAGGATTAAGTCTAGGATTATACTATGGAGCATAGGATTTTTCTATATGTTAATTTATGAGTCATTTACAATTCAGTAAAATATATTATGACTCAGTGTGTAACGACTGCCCTCTCTTTTTAACTCTTTTAGAGACATATAAAGAATACCTCAAAGGAGAGGACCTGCTCGTCCTGGAAAGAGGATGGAGCCAGATATAGCATTGGATGCGGGTTCCGCACATGTCGAGCCCCAAAGAGAAAAATCTCCTTCTGCTGATAGACGGAGGGTTGATGATCAAGGAGAGGTAGGAAGTAGAGATGCATTGATGGAACAGTTACTGGTGGAGAATTAGGCTCTGAGGGAGCAGATTGCTCGGGGAAAATCTCCTGCCCCATCAGTAGTATCCATCTCACCTCCTGTACCTGTGCCAAGAAGTTTGGCCAGGCGGGCTCTAGATGATGAGGGGATTACTGTACAGGAATTTCTTAGGCTCAGAACCCCGGAGTTTAAGGGGAAAGAAGGTGAAGATCCCCAGAGATTCTTGGAGGAGACTGAAAAGATGATACGGAGACTGCCCTGTTCTGATGCAAGGGCAATAGAACTTGTAGGGCTTACAATGAAGGAAGATGCCTGGGACTGGTACCAGAGGCATATGGAGGATAGATTGTACAGTAGGAATCCTCCAACCTGGGAAGAGTTCAGGCAAGCAGTGATGGATGAGTTCTTGTCTCCGGCTGAGAGGCAGAATCGAGCTCTTCAGTTTGAGAGGATTATGCATGAAGCACACAACACTCCCTATAGCATTCATCCTGGTTCCACCAAAATGTATCATGATATCAAAGGCATATATTGGTGGAACGGATTAAAAAGGGATGTGGCCAAATATGTGGCTTCTTGTTTGACTTGTCAGCAAGTGAAATTTGAACATCAGAAGCCAACAGGACTGTTGCAAGAGTTACCTTTGCCCGAGTGGAAATGGGAAAGGATAACTATGGATTTTGTGGTCGGGCTGCCCAGAACACAAAAAGGATATGATTCCATCTGGGTGATTGTGGATAGATTGACAAAATCAGCCCATTTTCTACCGGTGAAAACCACATATTCAGTAGCTCAGTATGCCGAAATATATGTGAATAAAATAGTATCTCTGCATGGAGTGCCAGTTTCTATTATATCAGATAGAGGTTCACAGTTTACCTCTAGATTTTGGCAGAAACTCCATGAGGCATTAGGAACTCAGCTTGATTTCAGTACAGCATTTCACCCTCAAACAGATGGGCAATCGGAGAGGACCATTCAGACCCTCGAGGATATGCTCAGAATGTGTGTACTGGATTTCAGAGGTAGCTGGGACAGATACTTACCTTTAGTGGAGTTTGCATATAATAACAGTTATCACTCCACTATTGGTATGGCACCTTATGAGGCACTTTATGGGAGGAAATGTAGATCTCCCTTGTGCTGGTCTGAGATTGGAGAGAAGCACCTAGAAGGACCAGATTTGATCAGAGAGACATCAGAAAAAGTGCCAATGATACAGGAAAGGTTGAGGACAGTGTTTAGTAGGCAGAAGAGCTACTCAGATGTCAGAAGGAGAGATGTGCAGTTTGGCACGGGGGATCACGTGTTCCTAAAGATCTCTCCTATGAAAGGGGTAATGAGGTTTGGAAAGAGGGGCAAGCTTAGTCCCAGATACATTGGCCCCTTTGAAATATTAGATAAAGTTGGCAATGTATCTTACAGATTAGCACTGCCTCCAAACCTCAGCCATGTGCATCCAGTATTCCACATATCTATGCTCCGGAAGTATGTGCCGGATCCATCTCATGTGCTATCAGTGCAGGAAGTTACAGTAGAAGAAGATCTTTCTTATGAAGAACTTCCTGTCGCTATTCTTGATACTCAGATCAGAAAGCTGAGAAATAAGGAAATATGTATGGTAAAGGTCCAATGGCACCGGCACAATGTTGAAGAATGCACTTGGGAGTCGGAGCAAAGTATGAAGAGCAAATACCCTCACCTCTTTGAGTAATCAGGTAATTTACTCTTTTAAATTCGAGGACGAATTTTATATAAGGGGGGAGGATGTAATAACCCCAAAATATTTTTTTTTTTTTTATATAAAAAAGGATAGAATAGTCATTTAAAATTGATATGAGGGGTAAAATTGGAAGGAATCAAAAGATAATGGCATAGTTGTAGATATGTTGAAGTGTTAGGGGCAAAATGGGAATTTAATAATATTAAACAAAGGTGAATAGTGCTTTGATTTGACTTAAATGGGGGTTGTCTGGCGGTGGGTTGGCTGAGAAGAGGGAATTGAGACAGAGAGGGAGAGGAGGTCTCAGGCGTGGAAACACAGAGAGAGGGAAAAAGAGAAGAAGAAGAAAAAAGAAGAAGAAGAAGAAGAAAGAGGGAGGGGATTCGAGGTGCAAGGAAGCTCCGGTTGCGCTGCCAGCTGAAGGAAAAAGTGTAGATCTCCTTCCCTTCTACGCAAGGACTCAAGTTTCACAAGAAGAAAAAGGTAAATATCCGTCCCTATCTAGTCTTTTGATGACATTAGGCTATACAAAGGGTGGATATAGTCTAGAGGGGTCGGATAAGGGTTGTAGAGGTGGTTAAAAGAGGAAGAATCGGATTTTAACAAATTTTTCCGGCACTACGGAAAAACTGTGTCGAAGTCCCAACTTCGGCGAATTATTTAGGGGGTCAAACGGACTCCGATGATGATGCATGTTATCTCTTTGGAATCCTCTATGAGTGTAGAATGTTAGGTAAAAAATTTCATCAAATTTGGAGTCCTGGAAGTGGATCAAAACCGGGATGAAGTAACCCACTGTCAGTTCGGGTTACTGTTCATCCGGGTGGAAAAATAAGGGATTTCATGCCATAATAGGGTATTAAGCCTAGATTAGGCTAAGGGAGACCTTGTACTCATGCAAGGGAGTCCCTAATACACATAAATGATGAGTTAATTAATAGAAAAAGAAAAAGAGAAAGAAAAGAAAAGATTTAGGGAACGGGGGAGTTGAATCAATTAAAGTTCCCTATATTATAATTGGCACGTAGATTATGACCTTGATACAAGACTAAATGTATGGTAAATGCATGTCACAGTTGGGCAAGAAGCTAGGGAACGAGAGGAAGAAGTTCCCCACTGCCTGCTGTAGAATTCTAGAGGCGTATCGAGGCCGTGCCGGATTGGCAGGTGAGTGGGAGTCATGTACTTTGCACCATGAGCATCCTTAATTCATTTTCATGAATGTCGCCAAGTGTGAATTGATTCTACTTGAGCATATTGATTGATATTGTAGTAGATTCCTCTATAATCTTGATTCTCCATGCTTGATTATTCTATACATGCATTTGAGGGAACATTGAGAGGAATTACGAGGGGTTGATGAGTAATCAAATTGATTCCGAATTGTGAAATGATTTCTTTTGTAAATTGATTTCATTTCCTCTATTTTAAAGACTTGTGAGTCGTAGCTTGATTATACTCTTTTATGAGTAATTAAATTGGTTCCAAATTGTGAAATAACTTCTTTTGTAAATTGATTTCATTTCCTCCATTTCAAAGATTTGTAGAGCCTTTTCAGTGGTATATTGAGTTGCATTGCACACCCTTGACCCCTCACTCCCAACCCTAATGTTAGTTTATGATTGGGTCGGAGTCGAGTGAGTGGTAGTCTTAATTATGCTCCTTTTTAGTAGAGTATTGGGAGGGTGCATTATGGCATTTATGCATGGCTTGGCAATATCTGCAGGACACCTATAGTCGATGGGGGTTGAACATCGGCCTTTGTACACATAGTAGCCTTCTGGGTGGGCGGAGCCCAGTCCCTTCCTAGGGGGGGACACGGCCCTAGGCGTAGGATCGGCCGGTCCTACGACTTATATTCTGCTTGCCGCCGGGCATAGTAAGACCCCGCGAGGTGCAGTATGGCTTTCCGCGGATGTAGAATTCCCGCGAGGTGCCGTTTAGTATGTAGATGTGAGATGGATTTCTGTTCTGGATACTGGCCGGCATTTATATGATCAGTGTGGTGTCTTATCCTGCATATGCATGTGACAGTAGGGAGTTGTTGCTGGTTCGCCTGGGGCGTAAAACCCACCTCCCGATAGCTGTCTAGCATTTATGTTATCGGTATGGTGTCTTATCCTGCATATGCATGTGACAGTAGGGAGTTGTTGCTGGTTCGCCTGGGGCGTAAAACCCACCTCCCGACAGCTGTCTAGCATTTATGTTATCGGTATGGTGTCTTATCCTGCATATGCATGTGACAGTAGGGAGTTGTTGCTGGTTCGCCTGGGGCGTAAAACCCACCTTCCGACAGCTGTCTAGTGATGATTTACATATTGGTGTGGTGTCATATTCGATGTATGCATATGGCAGTAGGGAGTTGTTGCTGGTTCGCCTGGGGCGTAAAACCCACCTCCCGATAGCTGTCTTGTTGATGATTCAGCCTATTGACACCTGATTTATATGATTCAGTACTATGACCTGTTGAACATATTCATGAGTAGCATATATGTTGACTTGATTATTCCATATATGCTTCAGATGAGTTGATATTGATTGTGGTGATATTGATGATTTACTCCATATTCTTTATGTTGAGTTCATGTTCATCTTGTTATTGATCTTGAGATTTTACCTCGAGCCATGATTATATCTTGTCTCATGTGCATAGTACTCTCTACTCCACTCACTGAGTATTTATATACTCACTCCCCAGTTTGGTGTTTTTGATTGCAGGGCAGGTATTGTATAGAGAAGAGCAAGGTTAGAGATTGCCTGCTAGCTGTGCCGCTCCATAGTATAGTATAGTATAATGTAGATAGAGGTTTATCCCCTTTTGGTGTATTA
Source organism: Phoenix dactylifera (assembly GCF_009389715.1). NCBI lineage: Eukaryota > Viridiplantae > Streptophyta > Magnoliopsida > Arecales > Arecaceae > Phoenix > Phoenix dactylifera. The sequence goes on from NW_024067804.1 coordinate 529,149, forward strand.
TAAACCTTCTGTTGTATTTAGTGTATAGTTACAGTCATAGATCCTGTTGTGGATATGGGTTTGACCATGGATGGATGGGAACCAGATTTTTATACAGTTGAGTTATATGCCTGTGATGATGTATTGATGTATATTGTCCAGGTTCGTTATGTGACAGGTTATGTGATTGCTGCTCTGACAGGTAGCGTTGTTGTATGTAATGAGATAATCCTGACAGGTCACCATAGGAAAGGTGATCATTTTGTGCATGCATCATGCCAAAATTTTCAGAATTTATTGATGATTGATAGGTAGTAGGGTTCTACGTGGTGGCTGGTGGCCTTATGCCTACCCGCACCCTAGGACCGTCGCGGCGGCCCGCCGGGAATGGGGCGGGGGTCGTGACAGCAGGGGACTTGGACGGCAGGAGGAGCACGACAGGGTACTTGTTCACCTTGGGCAGTGGAGCCGTCAGTTGGATTTCCAGGTTGCAACCAGTTATTGCATTGTCGACTACGGAGGCGGAGTATGTGGCAGCCACAGAGGCGTGCAAGGAACTAATATGGCTTCAAGGCTTGATGAAGGAGCTTGGGAAGGAACAGAAGGATTGCATGTTATATTCAGATAGTCAAAGTGCAATTCATCTGGCGAAGAATTCAGCTTTCCATTCAAGGACGAAGCATATTGACATACGGTACCACTTCGTGAGTCATTGCTCGAGCAGAGACTCGTCAAGTTGGAGAAAATTCATACAAGTCAGAATTCTGCAGATATGTTGACGAAGGTCGTCACGGTGGAGAAGCTGAGGAGTTGTTCAGCTTCTGTTGGTCTTCATGCTTGAAGACGTTGAGGAGGCATCGTACCAATTTCACTAGGATGATCCAGTTTCAGTGGGAGCACAGAGTAGAACCAAGTAACAAGAGGATATACCCAAGGTCTCCAAGTGGGAGATTGTTGGGGTATGTGGAGACCATTGGTGATGAAGAGAATTGAAGGAGAATCAATTCTGCATAGTTCTGTCTAGCGGACTGTCAGAGTCGACTCGAGCTACAGTCGAGTCGACTCGGGAACAGTCGAGTCGACTCGAGGCCTGTCGAGTCGACCCGGGAGGAGAAAAGCCGAAAAACCATGTTTCTGTCTGGACTGTTAGAGTCGACTCGAGCTACAGTCGAGTCGACTCGAGCCACAGTCGAGTCGACCCGAGATCGTGCCAGTTATACTGGAAGTTGTCCAGACGTGCCCGAGTCGACTCGAACTAAAGTCGAGTCGACTCGAGCTCGCAGGAAATCATACGGACGAGTTTTCTTTGGTGTTTTTGGTGGCGTTTCGACGACTATGATCATCTGAAGGTCTTGAGACTATATATAGGACTTATAAGAGCCCTAGGGTATGAGAGATTGCCGTATATTTGAGAGAGACTCTTGTTTGTGAGGCTAGGGTTCTAGAGAAGAAGAGGATTGGGATCCTACTTCTTGTGCAAAGGGAATTCTGTGTGAATCTCTTGTAGATCGATCGCTTGTGATCGTTCTGGTGTGTGCTATCTCTGTAATCTGTTCATCCTAGTTGAGATTTGGAGCGGTGGAGGACGTAGGCTACTTGTAGCCGAACCTCGTTACATCTTTGTGTTTGCTTTGCTATTTTCTTCCTTCTTCTTTCTTTGATCTTTGATAATCTGCTGCGGTGCTCAAGTGTTTTACCCTACTGATGCCAGGGGTAATCTTTTGCCCTTCGCAGCGGAAGCAAAGTGGTGATCCTTGAGTCCGGTGTCGAGGGAGCGAGAGAGTGCTTATCCGTTCGTTTCTCTCTTTGCTTGTCCGACGTCGGTGGCGGTGCCGGTGTGAGTGGGTTCCGGCGCGGGCGCTGACAACAATCTCCAGAATTCATTCGATGGATATTTGGAGATTAATTGGAATAGAGTTCTTAAGTTTCAGATCTAATAGTTAATCATGCATGAAAGTTTTAGCATAATTGTTTAAACGATTCCGGCATAATCCTATGTGCTCTTAAGGTGCTGATTTCTAGGTTTGATCTTGTAAGCATGCATGAATTAAATTGTTTGATTCGGTTTTTTTGCTGCATTTTTGAAACTTAAAAAGAACTATGTATGGCTTGATTCCCCTTATGAAGGGGTACGTAGGCAACCCGATCAGGTTCAGCCATGGTTTTTTTTTAAAAAAAAAATCAGCATGCTTAGCACCGAAGAACCTAGAATCACTATCAGTTCCTATACTACCGGCTTAGGTTCGAACCTTTGAGGTCACACGTATAGAAGATTCCTGATTGATCAAGAAAGCTGATGAATGATTAAGAATCATTCAGGGGTAATTTGGTCAATTCGATTGGCAAATTATCTTATAAAATAATTAAAGTAATTATCGGAGGATTAATTAGTAATTTGATTCCTAATGAACTCAACTGGATTGAGTAATTAGACTAAGGATGAGCCAAATTGAATTAGATTCAATTCTAGGCCTAATTAGGGTTTTTGACCTGATTGGATTAGGTCTGAATTAAGAGGACTTAGGTTGACCAAATTAAATTAGATTAAATTTATGCTTAATTAGGGATTGACCTAATTGGATTAGGTTCAACCCTTGGTAATTGGATCATTCTAATTATTAGGATTTAATTAAATTAAATAGGTTTGATCTGAAGCTGTTCAGATCTTGAAATCCACTTGTCCCATATCCATGCATGGCGCCATAAATTGATTTTTAATATGATTAAAAATTAATTTAATTTATTTAATGGTGCCATGGGACACTTGGCAACATCAGAGACCTCTTTCATCATTAGATGGGTCGAAATGGAGAGATAAATTCATGAAAAAAATTGGATAAGATCAAATTCTCTCTCTTCATGGCATATGTCATCCTTATCTTTATCTCACTTCTAATTAAGGTTGAATTTCGAATTTAATCACCACAAAATCACCATGTGACCCTCTAATCTGATTGGGGGCATGGGAATTTCGAAATTGAAAGAGGAAAGTGGCAACATGATGAATGGTTTAGATTAGATCAAGCTTCATCATGTAATGGCACATGAACTTGAATTTTGAATTCAAAATTCAAAATCCCACAAAATCCTCCACAAATATGGGATGGTTGGCATGAAGTTAGAGGAGATAGCAACATTAAAAGGACCTCCATCAGCTGGTGGTCGAATTTAAGGAAAAAAAAGAGAGAAAAAGAAAAAAAAAGGGGAAAAGAAAAGAGAAGAACCCTAGTTCATGCATGGAAAAATTCTGCATGCAATCTAGCTAACTTCTTCCTCCTCTAAGTCCATCGCGCCATTAGTGTTAGGGGTCCCTGATAAGAGTCTTTAGATCAGATCTAAGTCCTTTTCAATCCCTATAAACCTTTCCTCCAAGTTCTTCCAAGAAGGCGGATCAAAAGTTGATAGCGTTGGAAAGATCAAATTTCAGCCTCAAGAAATTCTGCGCATGCTAGCACTTCCGTAGGATTGGATCTCTTCAGGAACTTCGCATGTACTTCTCGTAGAGGCCATTCGTGTGCGTGGCTGCGAAGTCAAGGATCAGATCCACAACTTTCATCCATCATAAAAGGTATTAATCTAGCATTAATTATTTATTATGGTGTCAAGATCTAGATCTAATTCTCCGAGGTTTTACCCTCTTTTGGGGCTCCTCACGGAGATATCTCCATAATCCATTCGATGGATATTCGGAGATTTATTGAAATAGAGTTCTTAAGTTTCAGATCTGATAGTTAATCATACATGAAAGTTTTAGCATAATTGTTTAAACGATTCCGACATAATCCTGTGTTCTTGAGGTGCTGATTTCTAGATTTGATTTTGTAAGCATGCATGAATTAAATTGTTTGATTCGGTTTTCCGCTGCATTTTTGAAACTTAAAAAGAACTACATATGGCTTGATCCTCCTTATGAAGGGGTACGTGGGCAACCCGATCAGGTTCAGCCATGGTTTTCAAAAAAAAAAAATTTCAGCATGCTAAACACGGAAGAACCTAGGAATCACTTTCAAAAAGAACCTCCATCGAGGAGTGAAATAGAACATGAAACCGTGAGCTCTCAAGCAGTGAGAGAAGAATGTGATCTCTGACTACGTGCCTGTTGAAGAATGAGTCGGCGACTCATAGGCAGGGGCTTGGTTAAGAGAATCCACCGGAGCTGCGGCGAAAGCAAGTCTTCATTGGATGATTGTCACTACTAATGACCCAAATCTGAAACATCTATCCATAACCAAAATGAAGCTTGGGTGAAACTAAATGGAGGTCTGAACTGATTGATGTCGAAGAATCAACGGATGAGCTATGGTTAGGGGTGAAATGTCACTCGAACCCAAAGCTAGCTAGTTCTCCCCCAAAATGCGTTGAGGCGCCGCAGTTGACTAGACATCGAGGGTAAAGCATTGTTTTTGTGTGGGCCACGAGACCGGTACCAAATTGAGACAAACTCTAAATATTAGATATAACCCTAAAATAACAGGGGTCAGGGTAGGCCAATGAGATGATGGGAGATAAGCTTTATCATCGAGAGGAAAATAGCCCGGATCACCAGCTAAGGCCCCTAAATGACCACTCACTGATAAAGAAGGTAGGGGTGTAAAGACAACCAGAAGGTTAGCATAGAAGAGCCACCCTTGAAAGAGTGCGTAATAGCTCACTGATCGAGTGCTCTTGCGCCGAAGTTGAATGGGGCTAAGTGATCTTCCAAAGTTGTGGGATTTAAAAATGCATCAGTAGGGGAGCATTTTGCCTTAGAGAGAAGCACCCGTGCAAGCTGGTGGGGACAAAGCGAAAGAGAGAATGACTGCTTGAGTAACGTAAACATTGGTGAGAATCCAATGCCCCAAAAATCTAAGAGTTTCTCCTCAAAATTCGTCCATAGAGAATGAGTCAGAGCCTAAGATCAGGCCGAAAGGCATAGTCGATAGACAACAACTGAATATTTCTGTACTACCCCCTATGGTCCAGAGGGACGGAGGAGGCTAGGTGATGACGGACATTGCAGGAGAAGAGGAGAAGGAGGAAGAACAAGGGAGGGAGAAGGAAGAAGAGATTATAGAGATGCAGGAAGAAGAAGAGAAGAGGAGGAGGAAAAAAAAGAACAAGAGGGAGGCTAGTTTTTTTTTTTCAATCATCCATTGCCTCATACACGAGAGGGGTGGTCTTTATATAGACCATACATCTTGACCAAATCAAGTAATCAATTGACCAAATCAATCAATTGACACTGATTTTTTAAATTTGGACCCTTACATCAATTAATTTCTTACCAAAATTGGTCCACTAAATTGACCCAATTACATAAACCCAATTGACTAGTCTAATAACAAAACAACTGACCAAATTGACTTAACTAAGATAAAAGCAAATAATGCAATAAAATAAAAGTGACTCGAATTTTAATGGATCCAATCCGGGTTTGACTCGATCCGGAGGCTCAGGATCATCTGAATGAAGGGCTCGATGTCCCCTTCAACTTCTTATGGGTGAAAAAAACTCGATCCCGTCGAGTACAGGTCTGGCCGGCTGTCTTACTGCTCCAAAAGATCAGGGTCAAGGCACTGCAAGTGGGCTCTGAAAATCCACATCACGTCAAACTTTGGTCGACCTTTCCACCAAACAAAGTAACGTTGATAACCACCTTTTCTGGCTGACATAACCTGCTCATCCAATATATATTCTATTTATTCTCTACATGCATGAAATTTGGGAGGTGGTGGCTCAATAGCAGGTAATGAGTCAGAGTGATCAATATGGGCAGGTATATCAAGATAGGGGTCAAACGGCATGATTGTCTTTTTTAATTTGTATGAGACTAAATCTTCAATATTAAATGTCGTACTAATTTCATAGTCATCAGAAAGATCCACAATATAGACATTCGAACAAATTTTTCATAGGAATTCGAACTGTGTCGTGCTACAAGCTTGCAATTTCTCGAACGTTCTCGAAGAAAGTCGTTCAAGCCTAATTCTTATCATGAAGTAACCTCTTTCACTTAGCTCTTTATAACGTCCGTATAAATCAGCAAGAGATTTATATTTTAAGTTATTAAAGTAAATGCAATTGCTGATTTCTTGATACAATGAATGTGGATATGATGCAAATGATTGTGCAGACTCAGAGGCTCTATACTGATGAGATATGGAAAACAGGTCTATGGGTTGCCTAGGTTTGTAATCATGTACCACTTCAAATGGACTCATGCCTATGGACTTGTTTACCGAACTATTATATGCAAACTCAACTATCGGTAACATTAAATTCCAGATCCTAGCATATGCATTTGGGTTGAGCCTATGATGTGGAAGGTTGGGTAGAAATGCTCCGAAAACTAGATCAATTGCATGTCGGATATCACGCATCGGAGGAAGTGTATCCGGAAGATCATCAGAAACTATAGAATAAAACTCCTCTAGAAGAAAAACTACAACAGGGGAATGTTCAAAGCGACAACCGCACTCAGGTTGTAGCGGCGAAGGGAGGCGTTGGGGCAGCAGAGAGGGACAACAGTGTCCCACTCCCGGATTTGGCCACGGACGGTGGCCACAAGGGTCGCAGCCAAAAGCTTCCTCCGTCAGGATGGTTGCCGCACGGTTGACACCAGGACGGCGGGCTTCCATGGGGTCACGGCGACCTCCGGTAGCGAATCAAAGCGGCGGCACTGGGGTGTTGTCAGCGGCGAGGGATGGAAGTGGTGGCAACAAGCGCGGTGATGGGTGGCCATAGGAACAGGAAACCTACAAAGGGGTTTTTGTCCCCTTTTCCTGGTGGAAACACAAACCAAGAGAGGAGGGTTGCACGCGGATAGGCGGCGGTCTGGGCCTTCACAGACTCGACGGTGGTGTCGAGAAGGGTGATAGTCAACTTTAAAGACCATGCAATAGCACGTATCTGGTAGGATAGTGATTACGGATATCGATCCACAGGGATTGGGGTACAGTTATTTTCTTAAAAATAAAAATATTTAAAAGGAAGAGTTTGTGAAGAAAATTAAACTAAGAAATTTAATAAAAAAATGCAATTAAAAAGATATCAGTTTGAGGAAACCTAGGGCAAGAAATTCACCACTAACATCGGAACAAGGGTTAATTATATTTTAATTTATTCTTAGATTAACATGCAAATTGACTACAAGCCTAATAAGCGTTTAAATAAAAATCTCACAAAAGTAATTTAGGAACATCCATCTTCGGTTGGCATGAAATGTCTACCCTAAACTAATGTGGCAGGACACTGCATCTTCCCTAAGCATGGGTGATCTTCTATTAACTTAGTGATCATGAAGAACAGTTTTATAAACGTCATATTTAAAATCACAGAAATTAAATATGAGATAAAAGAGGATATCTATTAAAAACAATAAGTTCATACAACTCCAAGAATATAAAATTAAATACAAAACACTTGGCCTTTTGTTAGGGCTGCATCCAGCCCTAGAGAAGAGCTTAGCCTTCCATACAGACGCGAACAGCTGCACTGCAGGGGTACTTCATGACGATTGGCGCTCCCTCCTTCCTTCCGTCGTCTCTCTCTCCCTCTTCAAGTAGCATATTCCAAAGAGTTGCCGAAGAGAAGTGGATCCCAAGTGAAGTTGATTCCTCTGTTTCACACCTGGGTTTTTATAGGCTGCCAACTCCCCCTCGCTCCTCCTCTGTTTCTTCACGTGGTTGTTTCGAGTGGGAGGATAATGAAGAAGAGGCTTGATCTGATCCGCCGATAATGGAAGATATTGTCGTATGTCATCCGGACGTTGGGGAGAATATGACCAGGGAGCTGATCGCGGAGAAGAGATGCGAACGGCTGGTACACTTCTTCAACACGGTGGAGACGTGGACGGAAAATCTGGGAGGTAACGTGGAGATGAAGATGCTGGGAGATGGTTTCACAGTTGAGAAGAGATAGCTCCACGCGGACGGGAGTATTCTTTGGACGTTGGGAATCTCATGTGGTTGCTGGATAAGGATGGATCACGTCCGTGGATGAGGTGCTGGGAGAAATTCGTGGACGATGGATATTCTGTTCTTTGGATTCGGAAGGGAATGACTGATGTAGTTTATCCGGATTGGGAGATCTAATGCAGTCGGCCGAACGTGGGATATGGGAGGATAGAATTGGGAAGGATGATATGGTTGGAACACCTGGGAGATAAGATCACGCTGCTTCAATCGTGGAATGCAAGCTGGACGCGAGAGAAAGGTTGGATTCGGCTGGGAGCAGGGGATCTGTGGATGGAGTTGATCCAGAAATTTGGGAGGAAAAGCTTGGATGCCGTGAAGCTTGGGAAGATGAAGTCGAATCGAGAACAACGCAGGATGGAGTTAATCTAGAATGAGAGGAGATCTGGGAGTTCGGAAGAAGATTGTGAGAGGCAATCGTTTGGGATGTTCATCCGATTGGGAACAGGGGATGCTGGGACGGATGCGGAGGAACGGGATGATGTGGATGATGTGGAAGCCGATCTTGGACGGAAGGAATCCGGAAGAAGATCTGGGACTTGGAATTCGGAAGAGATGAAGCTGGGACACTTTGATTTGCTGGGATTCTGGCGGAAGAAGAAGATGTCGCACGAGATGAGCGTGGGATTGTTGCGGATGCAGGGGATTTGAGCTCATCCGTGGATGCTGGAATAAGCTGGTTCGGATTTGGAAGAGGAAAAATAGGCGATGCTCACGGCTAGGATGCTAAGCCGAAAGACGTTGGGATGAATCCGGATGGGATGACGGGTCTATTCCTTGGGAGGATGAGCTCGGGAAGGACGTGGAGGGATCCTTGGATGAGGAAGTTCGGATGATGCAGATGACGTGGAACAGGGGAGATTGGGAATGGCTGAAGACGCGTGGAAGACATCTTGGACATGGGGAGATGATGTGTAAGACTTGACATGTGGATGGCTTGCACGTGAAATTTTAGGAAAACTTTGAATGGCTAATCGCGGATGTGATAATGACCCGATAGTACCACGTAGGAGGTTTTGGAACATAAACGAAAGTTTGAACTCAATTGGATGCGAAAGAAACAGGGGAGTTAGGCTGAATCAGAAATCTGAGAAGGTCTTGATTTGCTGGGTGCATGCGATTTGGGTTCAGGGATCATCCCACATGAGCTTGACTCGACCTGCATAGATTTGACTCGATCAATAAAATCAATCAAACTTGAATTACTTCTAGTAATTTATTAAAATGCAATGATGAAGGGAAACACATTTTCTTATATTTAAATTTAAAATATGTACATAAAAATAATAATAAGTGCTATGTAAAATATATAAATTTATTCATTATTTAGCACTTATCACACCCCCCAACCTACATTTTGCTAGTCCTCGAGCAAAATAAAAACTAACTCACTTTCGCAGGAATCGCGATTGCATTTACTGTATGCAATAAGGTTTTAAACGCCTAGGTAGCCCTAGTGGACGAGTTTTGTCTCGTGAGGGTTTCCGGTGCAGCTACCCACAAACTACTGTCGAAAGAATTTATTTTATAAAATCTAATTTCAAATGCATAAGTGCCAATAATTTTAAAAGCACATAAAGTTTTAATTACTAAGTCAGCCCAAATCCTAGGTCAGTATGCAACTTAAGTTGAAGTCATTAAGTTTCCGTTAGAGAGTTGTAAGGCATATTTATACTTAGGTGCTTGGTGATATCTGAACCATATACAAGCTAAGGCTTTAGATCTCCCAAAATATTGCTAAATCTAGTAGTTTCCAAGAATTGGTCAGATAAGACCTATTCACTGATTCAAAATCATTCTATCTTGCAGGATTTCGAGAGTTGTGGATGTTTACTTTAATACCTCATGGGCTTTATCTGTAATATTTCAGTTTGCTCGAATTTTTACAACAACGGCTTTCACACTATCGTCTTTTTCAAGGTCAATATTATTTTTTTTTAATTATTTTTTATTTGTTATTTATAAATAAATTATGCACTTTTACTCTCGTAATGATTCCTCCGTGTAGCGAGCATACAACTCCCACACCAGATGGCATAAGGTGTTGGGCATCAAGACTCCCCTACGGACCTATGCTCGGGTTCATCATCACAAGCCCGCTGACCTTTGACAATAGGTAGCCCTTTTCGATGTACCTAACTAAATTCACTTCTTTTTTTAAAAATAAATATAGGATAATAGTGAATTAAATAGGTATGATTCATCAGGACTCAAGGTTGCTCCCAGACTTAACAACATAATGTTAAACCTAACTCTTAGAAGTGCAGGCCATGTGTGTTGTGAAATTCCAAAGTAAAACTTATCTTACAACTCACTAAAAGAACTTTTAATGAAAAGAACTCAAATTGTCTTATTCCTGACTAATCATTGGGCTTTTTAGATTTTATATACTTTGTGTGTTTATCATTTCAGCACTAAAGCATAGAAATTAGATTTTTTAATCAAAAATTTGAAAAACTTATTCGAAAATGCGAAAAATTTCTTAAAAAATTCGAATTCTATACCCCCAACCTAGATCAGACATTGTCCTCAATATTTTTGTTTTGTTTTTTTAAAATATTATATTATTATTTTTTATTTTATTTTATGTTATTTTATTTTGGACGAAAATATGATGCATATGGAGGATAGAAGCATTTTACCTTAGTTGCATCAGTAATATGACGACTCCTGTTAAGAAATTACAAAAAAAAAATACGACAACAAAATATGCAAAAATAACCTACGGGAATTGGGTTGCCTCCCAGCAAGCGCTAAGTTTAACATCTTAAGCCAGACGCAGCGCATCCTTATCAAATCATACCGGGTTCATGCCGAGTTCTCCAAGGAAGAAAATTTGTGGGAGACTGATTGTCGGACAAGGAGTTGACTGCTTCTATGGCCTTATCTATAGCAAAGTTAAAATGGGCCAAGCATGTTTTCAGAGGGTCATCTGCCAAAATATAGGAAAGGGCTTCTTCTACAAGATCATCTATTTTGTCTATTAGGAAGCACTCAACTTTTCTTGCGGGTTGGTCGGCTGTATTGAACACATTTAATTTTACCTTCATGTTTCCAAATGATATGTTCATTACCCCCGTTCTACAATTGATGCACGCATTGGCTGTTGCTAAAAAGGGGTGCCCAAGGATCACGGGGATTTGTTTCTTAGGATTAGGCTCATGTTCCATATTAAAGACGATAAAATCTACTGAAAAATAGAATTTGTCTACCTTGACAAGAACATCTTCAATTATCCCACGTGGTGTTTTTACAGATCGATCCGCCAATTGAAAGGATACCGAGGTTGGTTTTAACTCACCTAACCCAAGTTTCTCATAAACTGAGTAAGGTAAAAGGTTGACACTTGCCCCTAGATCTAAAAGTGCTCGATCAATGAAATTATTTCCTAAGACACAGGAGGTGGTGGGAGCACCAGGATCTTTGAATTTTGGAGGGGTATTGTGTTGGAGAATAGAACTCACTTGCTCAGTTAGGAAGACCTTTTTAGGCACATGTGTCCTAGATTTTCGCTTTTGGCTACAAAGGTCTTTGAGAAATTTGGCATAGGAGGAAACTTGTCTAATAGCATCAAGAAGCGGAAGGTTGATTTTGACTTGTTTGAAAACCTCCATCATCTCCTCTAGTAAAGTTTCCTTTTTGCCAAAGGGAGAGGGTGAATTAAGAGCTTCAGAAAATGGGGCCTTTAGGATGTGAGTTTTGGTAGAAGGTGGACTAGCTGAAGAAGAAGAAGAAGGTTTTAGATTTTCATTTGACACATTTCTATCCGTTTCTTCACCTTCCTTAATGTTATCCTCCCCAATCTTATTGTCTACTACACGTCCACTCCTTAGGGTAGTCAAAGCATTGGCTTGTTCATGATGAATTGTATTTAGTTGATTTTCTTGAGCCATGTATTGTCCCCTAGGATTACTTAGTGGTTGGCTTGGAAGCTTTCCTTCCTCTCGCTTGTTCAGTGCATTAGCTAGTTGCCCCATTTGGGATTCTAGCTTAGCGATGGATTGCGTGTGATAGTGCACCAATTGTGTAATGGTTTCCAAACCTTGAAGGGCGGTCAACACTTTCTCCTCAAAGGATGTGTTTCTTTAGGGTGGAGGAGAATTGTGTTGAAATTGAGTCGAGGGACGGTAGGGATGAATATTTGTGGGGTTTGAAATTTCTGAGGGTTTGGAAAATTTTGGGAGTAGGGTTGGGCAGTATTTGAAGCTTGCTACTTTCAAAAAAAGTTTGGATGATTCCGCCATCCCGGGTTATATGTATTGGAAAATCGGTCATTACCCGGTCTGGGCTGTGTTTGAGCAGCATTAATGTGTTCTTGCACGAGTTCGGAGAATTGGGGTGCTAAGGGGCACTCATGAATAGGGTGGGATGGGCTAGAACAGAGAGCACACACTTGTGCTTGGAGAAAGTTTGGGAGCTATTCTCTAGACATTAGCTGGTCCAACTTGCGGGATAGTGCATCTACTTTGTCAGATAGACCTATGGACTGGCTAACATCATATATGGTTCCTTTTCTTTGAGAACTCGGGGGTGCTTGACAAGCAGAGGAGGCATGGTGGAGGAAATTTTCATTGAGGTTTTCAAACAACTGTCATGCCTCATGCTCACTCTTAAGCATGAAAGTTTTCCCACAAGAAGCATCAACCATTTGACGATTTCGTTCAGACAACCCGTCATAAAAGCATTGCACTAGTTGCCATTTGGGTATTTGATGATGCGGGCATTTTCGGAGTAAATCTCTAAATTTTTTTCAAGTTTCATGAAATTCTTTTCCGTCAGATTAGGAGAAGTTCGTGATAGCACGCCTAAATTGGTTCGTTCTTCCTATGAAAAAATATTTTTTTAGAAATTCATGTTGCATTTGAGCCCATGAGAGAATGGAATTGGCTTATAATGAATGGAGCCACTGCTTAGCTCTATCCTTAAGAGAGAAAGAAAACAACCTAAGTTTCAGAGCATCATCAGTGAAGTTCTGAATTTTAACAGTAGTGCAGATCTCAAAAAACTCATCTAAATGTTTGTATGGGTCTTCATTGTTGAGTCCATAAAAAGAGCGAAGCATTTGGATGACACTAGACTTAATTTCAAACTGTACAGCAGCAGTGGTATCAGGTAGTCAAATGCAAGATGGAGAGGTATAAATGGAAGGAGTGAAGTACTCCTTTAACAGCTTGGGTTGTTCTTCAGCCATCTCGACAGGTGGAGCAAATCCTATGGTTCTATAGGTGCGGATTCCAACTCAAAGGGCCCTAATAGAACGCTCTATTTCAGAATCAAAAGGTACTAATTCAAAAGATCTAGAACGACACCCTAGCATACACTAAAGCTCTTCTGATCAGTCAGTGCAGTCAAGCATGCACTAAAAAGAAAAACACATCAAATCCTTGTGTTTGCCCTAAAATCACTAGACAGCTCCTAACTGGTTTTAAGATGGCACTTAAGCCTCCAATCCGGTCTAATGAACGGAGTTGACCAGGTAAGCTCCCAGGTAAGTGGGGGGGTCACGATGCGTTCGCAAAGGTCCCACTTAAAAACCACTTGCCTCGAACAGATGAACTATCTCCCTTAAAGGGACAAAGCTTGCCTAGACATCAATTGAGCCACAGAGCGAAATTGGTGCAACTTTCTGTGATCTTCGTTCTATTGAACTCGAATGTTCCTAGGGGCCAACGTCTAATTGATTTTAATTAAAGTGATAGCTATGTGAGAATTGATTCACCTAATTTGGGCAAGAATCTGGTGATGAAATCCAGTTCTTATCTTATTGGGATGATTGCCCCTTACTATGTGCGGATTAATTGGTGTATGTATATCAAGCATGCATTCACACTTTTGCTGAAATTAAAATCAAACAATCACCACAAAATTTCAAGCTAATTAAGAATCAATTTAAATAAGAAAGGTTTAGAGGTTACCAAAGGAAATTTTTTCAACAAATATTTTATTTTATTTTTTTTTGTTTTAGGCAAACCTCTGCAGTATTCCTTTTCCAGTAGTTCTCTTTTTGATCGTCCTAAATTTTTTCTTTGATTTCTGATCAAATAATACCAAAAAAAAATCAAAAATTAGTAAGAGAGAAAAAGGAGATAAGTAAAGTAACAAAAATAGAAAATATTTTTATTTTATTTTAGATATATATGTATATATATATTTTTTAAAGAGGCTTTTTTATATATGAAAAGAAAAATAACTATACTAACTGTTACGGGGAAACTTAGCCACCATGCCCCACGTGACCGGCACGCGCGCCCAGAAAGACTACGGCTGCCCCTTGATCCAGCAATCCGACCTCGGGTCGGATATCTTCGGCTCCGCAGCCCGACCCCGAGTCGGCTGCCCCTTGGTCCAGCAATCCGACCTCGGGTCGGATATCTTCGGCTCCGCAGCCCGACCCCGAGTCGGCTGCCCCTTGGTCCAGCAATCCGACCTCGGGTCGGATATCTTCGGCTCCGCAGCCCGACCCCGGGTCGGCTACCCCTTGATCCAGCAATCCGACCTCGGGTCGGATATCTTCGGCTCCGCAGCCCGACCCCGAGTCGGGTGCCCCTTGATCCAGCAATCCGACCCCAAGTCGGCAATCTCTTGACAACAACAGACTGTTCCCCTGAGGCACGCCGCGGCCCCCTGCTCCACTACTCCCTGCAACGGCCGTATCCGGCGCTGCCCCACGATCCCCTGTAACAGCCGTACAAAGCGGAGCTCCACTACGCCCTGCCATGGCCGTACCCAGCGTTGCCCCATGACGCCCTGTAACGACCATGTCAGTGGCAACCCCATCGTGCCACACGATGACCAATCCTCAGAAAAACCCCCCAGCCTGATATATATGCGGCTGGGGGGGAAGGGGAGGGTAAGCAAGATTTTCCAGAGTATTATCTTACCTGCTACCTCTTCTTCTCCTTCGATCTCCCCTAACTTGATCGTCGGAGGGCCCCCACTACCCCGGTGGTGGTGCGAGGCTTGCTTGCAGGTTTTCCGGCGGAAGGTGGAGCGCAACCGAAGTAATTCCAAGGGAACCCCGTTCATACCGCTGTGCCAATCGTTCTCGGTTTGGACCCCCAGCAACAGTTGGCGCTAGAGGAAGGGCCCGGATCTCAGAGCGATCGTAATGGCACGGCGAGGTGGTCGTGGAGCTTCCAATGCTTCCGGTCGCAGGGCCTCTCGCGCCTCTGGCCGGAGGGCCGCTGCATCTCCAACACACTCTCAGCAACACTCCACCTCCCCACCGCCCGCTCAGACGGTCGAAGCCGCCCAGTTCGACCAGCTAACCCAGCAGGTTCGCACCCTCGCGGAGGCGGTGCAGAATCTGCGGGGTGCGATGTCCCGGGCGCCGCAGCGGGTTCAGGAGCCGCCGCTGCATGAGCGTTCGCCTGTCCTCCTCAACCCGCGCTCCTTCCTCTCCCATGGGGAGGAGCGCCGGCGCGAGGAGGATTCTCGAGCACGCTCCATTCTGCCGGGACCTTCCCGCCGGAGCTGCGCGGGGTCCGAGAGGCGGGCCCGGGCGCGTTCCCAGACCCCCCAGTCCTCGAGGAACCCGCGCTCCAGTCGGTCCCCCTCT
Organism: Phoenix dactylifera; assembly: GCF_009389715.1. Classification (NCBI taxonomy): domain Eukaryota; kingdom Viridiplantae; phylum Streptophyta; class Magnoliopsida; order Arecales; family Arecaceae; genus Phoenix; species Phoenix dactylifera. Next base: position 544,638 of record NW_024067804.1, read on the forward strand.
CGCCGCTCCTTGTCTCCCACCCACCGGTCGCGCTCCCTGGACCGGCGGGTGGACGATCTCCACCGACAACTCCAGGTCCTGAAGGGCCATTCCAAAGATCCCTTCGCCGACTTAGAGATCTCCTCCCAGCCGGCGCTCGCCTCGAGGATCCTGCGGACCCCGAATCCGCCGGAGTTCAAAATGCCGGCGATCGAGCCTTATGACGGGGCGGCGGACCCGCGGGATCACGTCGAGAGTTTCAGGACCCTTATGCTCCTCCACGGAGCATCAGATCCCCTTCTCTGCAAGGCTTTCCCGGCAACCCTCCGTGGCCCGGCGAGGGCGTGGTTCGCCGGGCTGGAGGCTGACTCAATCCGGTCCTTCGACCAGTTCACTCGCCTCTTCGTCACTCATTTCGCCGTCAGTAGCCGGCGGCGACTGGTCTCCGACTCCCTCTTCGATGTCCGGCAAAACGAGGGAGAAAGCCTGCGGGATTATCTTACCCGCTTCAACAGGGCTACGCTGGAGGTCCGGAACCTGAGTCAGGAAGTAGCTCTTTCAGCCCTGAAGCGTGGCTTCTGGAAGGGCAGACTCACCTTCTCCCTGGACAAACGCCTGCCGCGGAGCTTCCCAGAGCTGTTGTCCCGGGCGAACCAGTATGCGGACGCCGAGGAGGCGGCCGCCCACCGGAGCAAGGAGGCCGCCGAGATCCCTCCAAAGCTTGGGAAGAAAAGGCGGAAAGAGGCACGCCAGAGGAGGAGCCCGACGCCCCAGCGTCGGCGCAGAAGCTCGTCGCCGGCGAAGAACCGCGGCGCCCCACGCCCTCGTTCTCCGTCTCGACGTTTCAACCGGTACACCCCTCTCCTGACTCCCCGGGCCCAGATCCTTATGGAGATCAAGGGGCGGGAGGACCTCCCGGCCCCTAGACAGATGCGGAAGATCCCTGGGAAGAGGCCCTCCCGGGCGTACTGTGAGTACCACCGAGACCACGGCCACGACACAGAAGACTGCTTCCAGCTTCGGGACGAGATCGAGGCTCTCATCCGCCGGGGGCGTCTCGGTCGATATGTGAGCGACCGACGTCCCCCCGCAGACCCGCGTCCGGCCGACCCGGCTCCTCCGGAGCCTCGGGAGCAGAATCGACCCGTCGCGGGTGTGATCCACACTATCACTGGGGGCTGCCCCCGGCCCGTGAGGAATGCAGGGAGCTCGACGGAGGCGTCAGGTGCGGCCGTCGCAAAGAGGCAGAGGGTCGGCAATGTAATCACCTTTTGTGATGAGGACGTAAAGGGGGTTCAGACCCCCCACGATGACGCCATGGTGATCTCCCTCACTATGGCAAACTATGATGTAAGGCGTGTTCTTGTGGATAGTGGAAGCTCAGCTGATATCTTGTTTTACGAGGCCTTCCAAAAGCTGGGCTTGCCCAGACAATTGTTGCACAAAATATCCACCCCCCTCATAGGATTCACCGGTGACGCTGTCCCGGTGGAAGGTGTCGTTGAGCTGCCTGTGACTGCGGGCGTCGCACCCGCAGAAGCCATGGTGCGACTCGGGTTCTTGGTCGTCCGTGTTCCCTCGGCCTACAACGCTATCCTCGGACGACCCGGGTTGAACGCCCTTCGCGCGGTGGTCTCCACGTACCACTTGCTCATGCGGTTCCCCACGACGGCCGGGATCGGGGAGGTCCGAGGTGACCAACCGACCGCACGGCAATGTTTCCTAGCGACCCTCAAAGGGAAGAAGCCCGCAGAAGCCCTAAGCGTCGAGTCCCTTGATGCCAGAGACGAGGTGGCCTTGCGGCAGGGGGAGCCGGCCGAGGGAGTGATCGAAGTTCCCCTCGAGGAAGGCCGCCGGGACCGGGCGGTCCGGGTCGGCGCCAATCTCGACCCGGGAGCTCGGGCCCGGTTGGTGGAATTCCTCCGAGCCAATACCGATGTATTTGCTTGGTCGGCGGCCGATGTACCTGGGATCGACCCGGAGGTCATCTCTCACGCCCTCAACGTCGACCCGACCCACCGGCCAGTGAAGCAGAAGAAGAGACACTGTGCCCCGGATCGGATCCGGGTGATCGACCAGGAGGTAGACAAACTCTTGGAGGCAGGATTCATAAGGGAGGTGAGTTACCCCGAGTGGCTGGCAAATGTCGTACTTGTCCGGAAGGCGAGCGGAAAGTGGAGGATGTGCGTCGACTATACCGACCTGAACAAGGCGTGCCCCAAGGATAGCTTTCCGCTTCCGCGGATGGACCAACTGGTCGACGCGACTTCCGGACATCAGCTGCTGTCTTTCATGGACACCTTCTCCGGTTACAACCAGATAAAGATGGCCCCACGGGACGAGGAGAAAACTGCCTTTATAACAGACCGGGGGCTGTACTGCTACAAGGTAATGCCCTTCGGTCTGAAGAATGCTGGCGCCACTTACCAGCGCCTCGTCAACAAAATCTTCAAAGAGCAAATCGGCCGGAACATGGAGGTGTACGTGGACGATATGCTGGTAAAGAGCCGCCAGGCAGACCAGCACATCGTGGATCTGGAGGAGACTTTCACCACCTTGCGGAAGTTTCGCATGAAGCTGAACCCAGCGAAGTGCGCCTTTGGCGCTTCGGCCGGGAGGTTCCTCGGTTTCATTGTCAACCAGCGGGGTATCGAAGCCAACCCGGACAAAATCAAGGCCATCCAAGGTATGTCCCCTCCGACCAAAGTGAAGGAGGTGCAGGAGCTCGCTGGAAGGGTCGCCGCGCTCGGACGATTTATGGCAAAATCGGCCGAACGCTGCCAACCATTCTTCAAGGTGTTGAAACGCCCGAAAGACTTCCTCTGGACGGCCGAATGTCAAGCAGCGTTCGACCAGCTCAAGGAATACCTGGCGTCTCCTCCCCTGCTGTCCAAGCCGCAAGAAGGGGAGATGCTCTACCTCTATCTGGCGGTCTCCCCAACCGCGGTCAGTGTGGTGCTGGTTCGGGAAGAGGCAAAGCTCCAGAAGCCCGTGTACTACATCAGCCGGGTCCTACGGGATGCCGAGGCGCGGTATACGAAGGCTGAAAAGATCGCCTTCGCGCTGCTGACCGCGACCAGGAGGCTCCGCCCCTATTTTCAGGCCCATTCTGTCACCCTCTTAACTGATCAACCACTACGACAGATCCTCAGCAACTCCGAGAATGCGGGATGGCTGGTGAAGTGGGCAGTAGAATTCGGTGAGTTCGACATCCGCTACCAGCCTCGACCCGCCATTAAGGCCCAGGTGCTCGCGGACTTCCTCGCTGAGTGCACGGTGCAGGAGGCGGAACCTAGACCGCCGGAAACGCCCAGCCTCGACCTCCCGACCTGGACGCTTCACATCGATGGGTCGTCGAACCCCGAGGGTGGAGGGGCCGGGCTGGTCCTTACCAGTCCTGATGGAGTGATAGCCGAGTATGCCTTGAGGTTTGGATTTCCAGTAACCAACAACGAGGCGGAGTACGAGGACCTAGTCGCGGGACTCAAACTCACCGGGGAGCTCGGCATCCGGCGTTTGAAGGTCTTCACCGACTCCCAGCTGGTGGTCGGGCAGGTCCGTGGGGAATTCGAGGCCCGGAGCCCGACCATACAGAACTACGTCCGGAAGGTGCAAGCACTCATTTCCGACCTCGGCAGCGTCGACCTCCAGCAGGTCCCCAGAAGCGAAAATGCCAGGGCCGACAGGTTGTCCCGTTTGGTGGGCGCAGAGGCGCACAACCTGTCGAGGGCAATCTACCTGGAGACCCTGGATGCCCCGAGCATCGGCGAGGCTGGAGCGGTGATGGCGATTGATCCGGAGCCGTCTTGGATGGACCCGCTCGTCGCCTACCTCGCCGAAGGGATCCTCCCTGAAGACGAAGATCAAGCTCGGCGACTTGTCAGGAAGTCCGCCCACTACGTACTCTATGAAGGGAGGCTGTATCGGACCTCGTTTACCGCCCCCCTCTTAAGGTGCCTCCGCCCCTCGGAGGCGGCCTACGTCCTCGGCGAAGTCCACGAGGGCGTCTGCGGATCGCACTCGGGGGCTAGGTCCTTGGCGCACAAGATCATGAGGCAAGGCTATTATTGGCCTACCTTGTTGGAGGACTCAAAGAATCACGTACGGAAATGCGACGCCTGCCAGCGCCACGCCAACGTCCAGAGAGTCCCTTCTGTCCCCTTGGCACCAATCACCGCACCCTGGCCCTTCGCACAGTGGGGAATGGATATCCTCGGACCATTCCCCGTCGCTTCCGCCCAGTGGAAATTCTTGATTGTTGCAATCGACTACTTCACCAAGTGGGTGGAGGCAGAGCCGCTGGCCACTATCACGGAGGCGCAAGTCCGGAAGTTCGTGAAGAAAAACATTATTGTCCGATTTGGGGTACCCCGGGTCCTCATCTCGGATAATGGTCGACAGTTCGACAACAAGCATTTCCGTGACTTCTGCGAGGAGTTCGGAATCGAGCATCGGTTCACATCTGTGTCGCATCCCCAAACCAACGGCGAGGCCGAGGTGACAAATCGGACAATCCTCCAAGGAATTAAGGCGCAAATCGGTCGGACGAGGCAAGCTTGGGTCGAAGAACTCGAGAACGTCCTTTCGGCGTATCGGACCGCGCATCGGACCCCTACCGGGGAAACGCCTTTCAGCCTAACCTATGGCACGGAAGCGGTTGTCCCCGTGGAGCTCGGACTCCCCTCGCCCCGGGTGGCCGCGCACCGACCCGAGGCCAATTCGGAGCAACTCCGAGGGAACCTGGACCTCTTGGAAGAAGCGAGGAAAATGGCGCAGGTTCGGATGGCGATGTATCAGCGGAGGGTGGCCCGATATTATAACTCCAAGGTCCGACCAAAACTTTTCAGAATCGGAGATCTGGTGCTAAGGCAAGCCAAAGCATCTCAACCCGCGGAAGGTGGGAAGCTGGCGCCAAATTGGGAAGGCCCGTATAGGGTTCGCTGGGTAAACCGACCTGGCTCCTACCAGTTGGAGGCCCTAGATGGTCGAGAAATTCCAAGGAGCTGGAATTCCGCTAACCTGCGGGTATATTACCAGTAGAAAGACAAAGCCAGAAAGACAACTCAAAAAATATATAGTTCTTTTCATTTCAATAATTCCTGGTTACAACGGCGTGTTCGTGTGATTACAAAGAATTCCCAGAGGGGGATTGGGGAGTAAAGAAACTAAGAAAGAGGTGGGGACTCCGTGGAGCTGAAGATCTGGGATCCCGAACCCTCCGCCCGAAGCAGCTCCAATCCCACTGACCGTGGGTGCTTCCCCCCGGAGGCACCATCGACGCCTCACGCAAAAGACGAAGAGCCGGCACGGACGAAGAAGAGGTTCACACTGCTTCTAGAGGAACGCCACCTCCAAGGGATATTTCGGTCCTCCCCAGGAGAAGGGGAGGAAAGGAATATAAGGGAGAAGAGCGCGAGGAGGCGTGATCCCGGATGAAACGCCTAGAGCGGAGTTCCACCGGGGAGAATCCTCCCGTTGATCCCAGATGAAACGGCTAGTTGGTGGAAGTCGCGAGGGGCGCGCCTCCCGTTCCTTCGGCTGGGATTTCCCAGCCATGCGCCGGAGAGGAGGTCCACGATCCATGGCAACCTGAACAGCTCCGGCTTAGCAGGCTCCACCGCACCTGCGCTTATATTTATAGCCAAACTGTGGCCCCCCGGTCGTTCCGATGCGGGTGGCTCCAATAAATGCGGGCACATCGAATCCGGAGCCGTTCCGGCTCTCGAGGTTTATCCCCCCACGATCTCCTAAGCGTCGTTCTCCTTAATTGCATTCTTCGTGCAGGACACTCCGGGCGGCGTGTATCCCGCGGCCCACGTATCTCCGCACACGCCCAGGCCACATCCGCCTCGAAGAACGCGCGTATCGCAGCCGCTTAACTGGCACTCCTCGCAAGCAGCAACTAGCCGGTCCGATTTTCCAGGTAACGCCTCAATTAGCATTTAATGGCCTTCTGGTGTTCCCCAGGCGACGCTTCGAGAGGAGGAGAAACACGATCGCAGCTGGCCACGGAGAAACCCCATCGAGCGGCAAGTGATAGGCGCGCGACCAACGAGCGGAATTCCCCGAGGCTCGGCCCTCGGATGCCAGGCTAACCCGATGATCATCCCGGGAGCAGACTAGCCTGAAGCCCCCGACCGGTCGCCTCGGCTTGCGCCAGCCTTGGCCGACCAACGAGCGGAATTCCCCGAGGCTCGGCCCTCGGATGCCAGGCTAACCCGATGACCATCCCGGGAGCAGACTAGCCTGAAGCCCCGACCGGTCGCCTCGGCTTGCGCCAGCCTTGGCCGACCAACGAGCGGAATTCCCCGAGGCTCAGCCCTCGGATGCCAGGCTAACCCGATGACCATCCCGGGAGCAGACTAGCCTGAAGCCCCGACCGGTCGCCTCGGCTTGCGCCAGCCTTGGCCGACCAACGAGCGGAATTCCCCGAGGCTCGGCCCTCGGATGCCAGGCTAACCCGATGACCATCCCGGGAGCAGACTAGCCTGAAGCCCCGACCGGTCGCCTCGGCTTGCGCCAGCCTTGGCCGACCAACGAGCGGAACTCCCCGAGGCTCGGCCCTCGGATGCCAGGCTAACCCGATGACCATTCCGGGAGCAGACTAGCCTGAAGCCCCGACCGGTCGCCTCGGCTTGCGCCAGCCTTGGCCGACCAACGAGCGGAATTCCCCGAGGCTCGGCCCTCGGATGCCAGGCTAACCCGATGACCATCCCGGGAGCAGACTAGCCTGAAGCCCCGACCGGTCGCCTCGGCTTGCGCCAGCCTTGGCCGACCAACGAGCGGAATTCCCTGAGGCTCGGCCCTCGGATGCCAGGCTAACCCGATGATCATCCCGGGAGCAGACTAGCCTGAAGCCCCGACCGGTCGCCTCGGCTTGCGCCAGCCTTGGCCGACCAGCGGAAGAATTTCCTGAGGCCTAACCCTCGGATGCCTGGCCTAGCGCCGGAAGAATTTTCTGAGGCCTAACCCTCGGATGCCTGGCCTAGCGCCGGAAGAATTTCCTGAGGCCTAACCCTCGGATGCCTGGCCAAGCGCCGGAAGAATTTCCTGAGGCCTAACCCTCGGATGCCTGGCCTAGCGCCGGAAGAATTTTCTGAGGCCTAACCCTCGGATGCCTGGCCTAGCGCCGGAAGAATTTCCTAAGGCCTAACCCTCGGATGCCTGGCCTAGCGCCGGAAGAATTTTCTGAGGCCTAACCCTCGGATGCCTGGCCTAGCGCTGGAAGAATTTCCTGAGGCCTAACCCTCGGATGCCTGGCCTAGCGCCGGAAGAATTTCCTGAGGCCTAACCCTCGGATGCCTGGCCTAGCGCCGGAGGAACTTCAAGAGTCAGGAGTCGGCGAGACGCTACCAGGAGTTAAAAAGAGGAAGGACGAAAGTGAAATGAGGAAACACTTTGTTTGCATTAACTTTCGTTGCATCAGGGCCGAGACCCATACAACATGGCAAAACGCCAACATACAAAGAAAAGAACAAAGAAAAGTACAGAGAGTCAGCTTGGAGGAACCCCTGGGTCTGGAACGGCGAGCACGTCCGCGAAGGGTAGGGAGACGGTTGGAGAATCGGCAGGCAATGGCATCGGAGGGGAGTCGAGGAGGGAGACCCCACTCAGGTCAATTCCGGGGTATTTAGCGGACACCCTTGCCAGGCCTTCATCGAAGCCTAAGGCAAAGGAGTCGGACCCCGCGTCCGACATGTCACGGATGAACTCGGCGGACTGACGATAGGCCTGTACCGCCTGACGCCCGATTTCCGCGCTCTTCTCGGCCAGCGCCGCCTCCGCTCGCTCCGTAATCTGAGCTTTCGCTTCCACGACCTTCGCCACAATCCGGTCGTCCGCCTCGGAGGAGACCCTCAGCAGAACGGCTCCGAGAGCGTCAAAGGAGGAGCGAACGAACAGTCCGACGGCAACGGCAGCAGCACAAGGGAGAAACTCGAGGATGCCTGTGAAGAGAAAGGCGGACGGGGGAAGGGCCCCCGGTTAAATAGGCGGAAAGGCGGGTGACGCCTCGGTGACGCCAGAGGACGCCTGGCTGCCGAAGGGTCGTTCACGCCCCAAAGGCGAATCAACGCCATTAAGGAAGGATGTCCGCCGAAATCCGCAGACCGCCAGATCAGCGACAACCGCCATACGCCATAAAGAAGGTGGGAAGCTCGGAGCGCCGCGCGCCTTTCCGAGGGATGGCGGCAATCTCGAAGCGTCACTCCCTTCACCCGTTCCCCTCCTGGTTTCAGGCTCGGAAGTGGGGGGCTACTGTTACGGGGAAACTTAGCCACCATGCCCCACGTGACCGGCACGTGCGCCCAGGAAGACTACGGCTGCCCCTTGATCCAGCAATCCGACCTCGGGTCGGATATCTTCGGCTCCGCAGCCCGACCCCGAGTCGGCTGCCCCTTGGTCCAGCAATCCGACCTCGGGTCGGATATCTTCGGCTCCGCAGCCCGACCCCGGGTCGGCTGCCCCTTGATCCAGCAATCCGACCTCGGGTCGGATATCTTCGGCTCCGCAGCCCGACCCCGAGTCGGGTGCCCCTTGATCCAGCAATCCGACCCCAAGTCGGCAATCTCTTGACAACAACAGACTATTCCCCTGAGGCACGCCGCGGCCCCCTGCTCCACTACTTCCTGCAACGGCCGTATCCGGCGCTGCCCCACGATCCCCTGTAACAGCCGTACAAAGCGGAGCTCCACTACGCCCTGCCATGGCCGTACCCAGCGCTGCCCCACGACGCCCTGTAACGACCATGTCAGTGGCAACCCCATCGTGCCACACGATGACCAA